>NC_084907.1:15682186-15846932 GCF_949316345.1 Pungitius pungitius | reverse complement strand
GGTTGATTGGTCACACAGAGAAGCCCTCACAAGTTGCACACTCAAGATTCAAAGATTCTAAGTATTAGGACAGCTTTACTGGTGATATACTTGCTGGTTGCACCTACATATTATTTCCATGTGGGGTTTGTGCTCTGATTGGGGCTGATGTCACATGGAAGATCACATGGTCGTAATGACCACACATGGACTGTAAATCGGAGTTTTGTGGCAAGAGTACGTGTCCAACTTAGTTATTAATAATTATTAGCTCATGCTACTATTTCCAACTCAAGTATGAAAGGGTAAGCTTTTATCTTGAGTTTGGCAAGTTTGTCTCACCTATTTTCTTAAAAAAGTCTTAATACCCCCGTCCTCATCAAGAAACAGTTTATTTATTCATTTTTTAAACTATTTAATTAGGAATTGGAGCCAGGGATAAAGAACCATAATCTATAAAGCAAATAGTCGTTAGAATCGAGCTCGATAAAATCTCTTGATATCCAATCCAGTCGGTACTAAACTTCAAAGTTGATCTGCAGGACCTCTCCTGCCGTTCCCTCGGAGCATTCAACCCTTTCATGTTGCACCCGTGTACAAAACGACCCGCACCAATGCCCTGTTTAATGCTGAGGACCTTGATCCTGAACGTAAATGACCATTTAGCATTTCCCCCTCCCAGACCTGAGGAGCGGCTCCGTTCCCAGCGTGCATCATGTGACCTTCGGAGGGCCGGGTGACATTTCAGTTTGTTTACCTGCCGCTAGTTCAGGGTCACGGAGGGTTCGGTGTTGATATGTCAACCCCGCGCTGCATTACGATCGCCATGGCGATCTCTGGTGGCCTGAGGGCGGGTTGATGGAGAAGTTAGCGGAGGAACTGCGTGTCGCCTTTTGGTGGAGAATGAAGTTGTGTGAGGTTTTTAGCAGGAAATGAAGCAAATAAGCGTGTGTCCACATGAGCTTTGCTCAAGTTTAGCATACTACACATTGTTAGGGCTTTCTTGTGTGTGTGTGTGTGTGTGTGGGGGGGGGGGGGGGGGGGGGTGTTATTGCTCTTAGTTGGTCATCTGACCAGTGACAGCGAGTACCAACATACCACATCATTGTCTATGACTCATCTCATCTGTCCCAACTTCCCCCCCCCCACGCACACAAAAACACACACACACACACACACATACACACGCATGCATGCAACCACACACAGCCCTCCCCCTGACACTACCCCCACTACATACCCCTCAGTGAAAGACTTTCTCTGTCTGTCTGACCTTGTGGATGCTTTGGGTCATTGCTCTACATTTCTGCCCCCCCCCCCCCATCTGTCTGTGTGTGCGTGCGTTTTCTGTGTGTGTGATGTAAATGCCTTGCAGCACTTGGCGGTTTCTATCCAGTTAAAGCTTCTCTTAACGGCACAAAGACCTTCTTTCATCCACTTACACTCACTCATAATCCATTTTACCCAATAGATCATCCGTGGATCATCCATAACACATACTGCACACACACACACACTCACACACACACACACACGCACACACTGTGTGCAGACACTTTAAACAGAGTTGTATTGTCGTTGTGAGCAGTATATTGATAGCCTTGCATTTGTGTAATGGCTTAATGTGTACTTGAAGCAGGACAATGAAACAGTACTGAGCAATTAAGAGTCTTTGTGAAACCATTACAGTCTTCTAAGTCTCTCTCCTTTTGTGTTCTTTCACATCTCTCTCTCTTTTTATTCATCTCTGCGACAGCTGTGCTTTTGGGGGAGTCTTGACTCTTCCCGCTGGGTTTTGAACCCTGGCTGAATCCCCTTTTGGCTCACTTGTCTGTGTGTGTGTGCGTGTGTGTGTGTCCAGTTTGATGTACGGTTCATGTTAGAATTATCTTTAGTCTAGCGTTAGCGCTGGATTGAGTTCAGGTAAAGAGACTTAATGCTAGTCATCTCTCCCAAAAGGTGCTTTAGAGGTCCTTGAATGTCTGCATTCTGTGTGTCTGCAGGAAGGAGCACAGCATTTTATCCCCCGTGAACTGCTGGAACCTGTTGCTGCTTCAGGTGAAGAGGGAGAGCCGGGACCACGCCACACTGTCTGACCTCTACCTCAACAACATCATCCCCCGCTTCGCTCAGATCAGCGAGGACTCAGGGCGCCTCTTCAAGAAGGTAACGCACACACTCAAACCCACTCGGGCCCAATAAGCTCTCTACGCGTCATGTCTGTGCGTCGCTCATGTGTCTCTGAACCGCATACGCTTCCTGTGTTGGCGGACTTGGTGACTGGCAGCGAGTCAGCTGAACCTCTAGTCAGGAGACAAGGAGACATGCCTGGTGATGGTGAGAAAGGAGACATTTAGAAAACAAAACAGAGAGAGCCAAAAGAGGGACTTGGGACGGAAAGAGGGGACGACAGGAGAGGACAAGAGAGGAGAGGATGAAGTCCTTTCTCTGGAGATCAGAGCTTACTGTGACCTTGTAGAGAGTCCTGCACCTCCAGGCAGCACACATGCAACGATGAAGCAATGATTCTCTGTCCCTACCTATGTATGTCCCTTGGGAACTGCTCTTTGCAGCTGTAGGGTGGGGCTTCAGGCCCACGTGGACGGAGAGGAGCACGTCCTCCACGGCACCTTTTCATGCAGCTGCTGACATTCCAACATTGATTTGTGTTTTTAATGTGCTGCTTGTTCTTCCCATCCTGTTTGGCTCATTTACTGCGTGTGCACGTACGCACCGAGTAAACTGGGAAGGCTAGTCAAGGGTGGATAATAAGTGTCAATTATAACACACCTCGTCAAGAACATCATCATCACGACTGGTTTCGTAGCAGTCATCACATTCGGCTCAGTTCAGAGTGTTTATGAGCTCCTCACTGAAAGTGTGGACGCACTAATGAGTCGTACTGTGTTAATTAGTACAAAAACAACATCGAGGGACATTGAAGCATGCTAGTTTCCGTTTTTTTCCTGCCGAGGCAGACGGGGGGGGGGGGGGGGGGTCAAAGGCAAGACGAGAAGTCCAAAGGTCAACATGCATAGCTGATAGATAGGAGGGCCTGGCCATGGGGGATGGCTCTTTGATTGGCTGTTGTCAGGCTTGTTGTCACCTAATATGAGCCTCCCACAGCACTTTAAAGAGCGGGGGGGGCGGAACCACCTCAGTTATCCTGTTACCTCCTCCGTCTGCTGCGCTGCCTTCAATCTTTTGCCTGCTGCCCCCCCCTCCCCCCCCCTCGCTGCCTGACCTTTCTGCTCTCTGTAATTCTCCTGTCCACCTTTTCTGCACAACCCTTCCAATTCTCTCCGTCAGCTTGTCCACATGTTCTCTCCCATCTATCCATCCGTACACCTTCCAGCTTTGTTACTGGTCCACCGTGGCGTCCCCACTGCATCTCTGTCTTGGGCCTTCCTCCAACTAGAAGGCAAACTAGACTTTTCTTTTTCGTTTGACAGTCTGTTGGCTTGCTTTTTAAAGTCAGTGGTGTTTGTGTGTGACTCTGTGCACACATAGGGCTCCTCTTGGAGCTTGTCCAGGCCTCTCTCTGCCTCATTGTTCCAACCAGGTCTAAATGGTGTCCTTTCAAAGGTTTAGGAGGAGCAGTGCAAACAGTTGCGTATTTGTGTACATGTGTATGGAGTCTTTTAAATCTGTGGGTTGCCATGATGTCATCGGTCACTTTTGGCTCTCGGCCGTCCTGTCTGGAGAAGGGCAGTGGCTTTCTTAGTCCCAGTCTCCTTGTCTTCCCTCTTTTGTTTCTTTTTGTTAAACCATTGGCTCTCTTGCCCACTCCGTCTGTGTCTCCCCGCCAGCATATAAAGATATTTATCTCCCACCTTAAAGTCCACATCCATTCACTTCCACAGTCCATTACTGCCTTGCACATTGATCTGGACTTGTGACCCCTCCGCATCGCATTGCCAGATAATCTCGGTCTTGATTGATGTTGGGGCAGTTGGTTGCCCTCATGACCGCGCGGGTATGAAGGTCATTAGTTGGCATAGAGACAAGGTAAATGGACGGACAATAGAAGCTGCAAGTAATGGCGCCGAACCACATTAATCCGTCTTTTATGTCCCTTCAGAGCAAAGAGGTTGGCGTACAGCTGCAAGAAGACCTGATGAAAGTTCTTAATGAACTTTACACGGTAAGAAAACACACCGACATTGCAATCACGGAACGTGGCTTGGCTCATGGGAAAGGTATTTTTCGAGCTCTCCACTCCACTTTGGTCTCAAAAATCACAACCACAACTTCACTCAAAAATCACAAAGCATTCATCTTAACGGAATGGCGCCGACATGTTGTATAGAACATTCATGATCCACAAGGGATGAAGCCAAGCAAACATCAGGCTCGACAGAGACAATAGCTGTAGACCTTTCTTGCAGAATGATCCCAGGTTCACGCTGTAGTCCTGCTGCCGTGGACATCCCTACAACATGACAACAACATTTGCTCTCCTCACTCTGCGTCTGGTTACAAATGTCCATGGTTTTTCCAAAGGGACTGAGGCAATAGGAGCGTGCGTGTGTGTGGGCAGTTTCCTGCCGCAGCACAACGGCTTAGCCGCTCAGCTCGGCCAATAACAGCAGGTCTTAGGCTGTAATTATAGATATCGTAAGAATTCGAAATAGATCTGGGTTTGAGTGACGCGCACGTGCATACTCATACACGGACTGCTGCGGATCGGCCTGCAGCCTTGTGGGAGGGTTGGAGCGGTGTAACGGCGGCTGTGGCGGCGGCCACTGGAATAAGGCTGACCCTGCACACGCTTCATGCGACATGTGACTTTTCACGTCAAACCCTTACCGCCATGTTCCGAGGACAGCGGCGAGGAAGAGGAGAAGGAGCTGGCCGTGTGATTCACCAGAGGCCGGTTACAAATAAAAACATAATTTCCGCCTGCATGTCGTGTTTTTCTTTGTATGTCGAGCATCAGTGGGGTTAACCCCGCTATGGTAAGAGACATGGTGGGTGAAGCTCAGGCGTGCGTTTGCCCTTGTCCCCAGGTGATGAAGACGTACCACATGTACAACACGGACAGCATGAACGCAGAGTCCAAGCTGAAAGAGGCGGAGAAGCAGGAGGAGAAGCAGATGGGACGCTCCGGTCGGCAGGACGACCGGCAGACGCCGCGCTCCCCCGACACCTTGGCCAGCATCAAGACCGACGAGAAGCCCGTCCGGCGCTCCAGCGTCAAGAAAATTGAGAAGATGAAGGAGAAAGTGAGCGGGGGAGGGGGGAGAGGGGGCGAGGGGGGGGGGTACAGGGAGGAAAGCTGCTTCAGAGCACTCCGCCGGTTGTCACGCAGACCTTAAAATGTGTGTCTCATGAATGATTTATCAGTGCCGGACTGGCTTATTGCTCACCGTGTCCACTACAGCTCGGGCTGTCACGGCAACATGGTTCACCACTTCTTATTCTCTGTAATCTATACGGAGGGCTTTCACTCCATCACCAAGTATTACTTCCCCCCCCCACCCCCCTCAATTTGTTTTACCCTTCTCCTTTTCCTGTTTTCATTCATTCTCTCCTTTACAACCTCTCTTTTGGTCTATCTCTCTTTCTCTTTCTTTCTTTTGTCAGAGACAAGCAAAGTACACAGAGAACAAGCTGAAGGCCATCAAGGCCAGGAATGAGTACCTGCTAGCTCTCGAGGCCACTAACAGCTGTGTCTTCAAATATTACATCCACGACCTTTCCGACATCATTGACGTGAGTATAAACACACCATATTACTCTGTGAGAGGAGCTAACACGTGTCGACAGAGTGTGTGTGGGGGTGTGTGTGTGTGTGTGTGTGGGGGGGGGGGGGGGGGTGTATCCCTCTGTCCGTATGCTCCAGCCGGTGGAGGCCCCTCGGTCAGTCTCTTCACATTAGCCTCAGTGCTCCGTAGACCGGCTTCCCCCCCCCCCCCCCCCTTTGTCTCTTTGCCTCCCAGCACATGTGTGTTGATGTACTTTTATTCTGTGTGTGTGTGTATCAGTGCTGTGACCTAGGTTACCATGCTAGCCTGCACCGCGCCCTGAGGACCTACCTATCTGCAGAGCAGAACGTAGAGATGTCGAAGCACTCGGGCCTGGAGACGCTGGAGGGAGCCGCGGAGAGTCTGGAGGCCAACGGGGACAAACAGAAACTGATGGAGACCTACAACAACGTCTTCTGCCCCCCTGCTCGCTTTGACTTCCAGTCTCACATGGGAGACACGGTACAGAGCCTCGTCCTTATTAGGCGGTGATGCTCGACAGGGATCCATACGGCGCGTTGAAGGTCCCTGTTAACGGTCTCGCTGGGTTCTGTCCTTCTCAGATGGGAGTGGTGTGTGCACAGCAGCCGCTGGAAAGCGAGCTGCTCCAGAGGTGTCAGCAGCTGCAGTCCCGCCTCGCCACACTCAAGATTGAGAACGAGGAGGTGGGGACATCTGACACAAATTCTTCTCTTTCAACCCCTCTCAGCATTGTTTGTTAATCTCAGCATTTTGCTCATTGTGTTTTCTTCTTCACTGACACTCAGGTGAAGAAAACCATGGAGGCCACTATAGCCAACATCCAAGAAATGGTGACGGTGGAGGACTACGACGTCTCTGAGTGCTTCCACCACAGCAACAGCATGGAGTCGGTCAAGTCCACTTTCAGTGAATCCTATCTCAGTAAGCCCAGCCTGGCCAAACGACGGGCCAATCAGCAGGAGACGGAGCAGTTTTACTTCACGGTCGGCACTGGTTGTGGTCATCAAGGATTTGTCTGGATACTTGAGCATAATTTGCACACATTGTGTGACACCCCCCCCCCCCTGTGCCTTGTGTGTGTTGTAGAAGCTGAAAGAGTTTCTGGAAGGCAGGAACCTCATCACCAAGCTGGAGGCCAAGCATGACCTTATTGACAAGACCATGGGAGAGAGTGAGTGGGCCCGTCATAGCGTCCTTCATACTTTTTAAACATCGTCCTCGTGTCCCCTGTGCGTCCTACTGGGGAAGGCCTGGTGCCCTGAGGAGGAATAGGGGGCGGATCGAATACATGAGTGGTTTCATGGGGGGGGAGGGGTTATTTATTTGATAATCCCAAGCTATATATCTGTGAGTGAGTGATTGAGTGAGTGAGTGGAGGTGACAGTGACCATATGTTGATGCAGCTGTGTGTGTGTGTGTGGAGGGGGGTTTCTTAGGGCCAAATGTGTCTACGTTTCCACAAGCTTGCAGGAAAATGTCTGCTAAAAAGTGCGTGTGCACACTTGCAGGAGCTGAAGTAGGAAGTTAGTTTCAGTCCATCTGAAGCGATTTCCTCATGTGTCCTGCTTTTGCTATAACTGTCTATATCTCTTGCCCTCCCCTCCCCCTCTTCCTGTTTCTCTCCCCTTTAGGTCAGAAGACTGACTGTTGCCTTGCCAGGTAGGTGTGGTGAAGGAAGGAAATATGCACGCACGCACACACACACACACTTGCATGTACCATAGCAGTGTTTAGGCTTGATTTCTTGGCAGCCAGGGGTATTATTTTCCCCGTCACTGTTTATAGATATTTTCAACACATGTGCAAATGTGTCAGTGCATGCATATAAAGCGTTACCAGAGTTTGAGAGTATGAATAGACTTTCTTTCAGGACATAATGACAGAGTGCCGTTTCCCTCTCTCTCTCTCTCTCTCTCTCCCTCTGTGTAGTGGACGGAGAAACTCTGCGGTGCGGAAGCAGGTGATTATCTGTCAGAAGTGTGTATCTTTGGTTCTCAGTGTCCGTCGGCTTCTCAGCTGGAGCCGCCGTGGCCCTGATTTGAACGAGCCACGTGTTCTCGGTCACCTACGGGTGAAATGCACTTTTGTATTCACCACACTCAAAATGAACATAAGCCAAGACTCAAATATTTCCATGTGTATCCCCGGTTGAATCCCTTTAGCCTGCTGGAGCAGTGTCGTGCAATCGGTAGCCGCTCCTTTGATTGATCTCGTGTTTGTGGCTCCCCCTCGTGGGGTAGCTTGTGTTTTAGGCCACCGGCTCTCACTTTGCAAAAGGAAAATCATTCTATTGTTTTAAAAGATGGTAAGGTTTGAGATAGTAAGATCCCGATGAGATTCACATCACGATGGGCTAATAAATCAGCCAGAATACCTTCCTCGGCGTTACCTCCCAGAGATTTCTCTAAACCCCAAACAAACAAAGGGAAAAGGAAAAAGCGCAGTCTCCTAGCAACAGCTGAGTACCCTGCCCACCCCCTCCCCCGGCATATGTCAAATGTGTGTGCACCGGTGCGTGTGCGCGTGCAGACATGTGTTGCGGAAATCCTCCCGACAAGATGTGCAATTTTTCCGCACTGGCCTCCTGTCTCGTGTTGCTTTATCTGGAGTAATTCCCCTTCCCCTGTTTCAGGAGTCTGGTGAGGCCATTCCTCTGATGGTCGAGAGCTGCATCCGCTTCATCAGTCGCCATGGTGAGTGGAATTCTCCGGTGAAGTGATAGGTTCAGCAGCAGCTTTCCCTGTGCACCGATTGGTTGCATTGTGAGGCCAAGTCTGATTGGTTCTTGATCAAAATGAATCTGGGAACTTTCTCGGCTTGGAACTGGAAATGCAAAACTGCAGCAAACAATGAAATCTTGAAATACGAAGAAGAAAAAAAGGATTAGATTTAAATAACCAGTTTGTGTTCATGTTTCTGTAGGTCTGCAGCATGAGGGCATCTTCAGGGTGTCTGGCTCTCAGGTGGAAGTCAATGACATCAAGAATGCCTTTGAGCGAGGTAAGGCTGTCATCTAGGAGGAAACTGCAGCATTTTGGATTAAGTTGGAGTTCGTCCAGTGCTTTATTATCTTTTTTTGTACCACCATCTTCTCTTTGTCTTCCTGTCCGTGTGTAGGCGAGGACCCGCTGGCAGGGGACCAGAATGACCACGACATGGACTCCATTGCTGGCGTCCTGAAGCTCTACTTTAGAGGACTGGACCACGCCCTCTTCCCAAAGGAAGTCTTCCATGACCTCATATCCTGTGTTTGTAAGTCTCTCGTCCTTTAGTGGAGCTTTGTGTGAGTTTGTATTCATGTGCTGGATTGTGTGAGTCATTTCCTATAAGTAGTGACTTTTCTTTTGTTTTCCAGCCATGGAAAGCCTGCAGGATCGAGCAGTGCACATTAAGAAAGTTCTGCAGTCTCTGCTGAGCAAAACACTCATCATTATGAGATACCTGTTCGGCTTCCTCAACCAGTGAGTATCAGTGCAAGTTAGCCAATGGGAGACATACAAGCATTGAGGTTGTTGCATGGGTGAAAAGATAAAGCTACTTTCTGGGATATTTTACATCCAAATTACTCTAAACTCTGACTCTAACCTAAGCTAAGGATTTTGATCAAAACCCATTTAATTTTTTTCTGTGAGTAGACCTTTGTTTACTGGAAGATGTTTTGGAACATTGATGGATATTTGATTGACGTTGAGGTCGGTATCTTGAGACCCATTTTGGCATTGTGTGAACAGGTTTAGGAGCCGGGCTTTAGATTGTGGCTGTAAGATTAGAGTAATAGTTGAAGTGTTCTTCATGACACCTTATGACATGAATACAGTATTCAGCCTGCAGCAAAATGCTTCTGGCTCTGTGCGACGTGTGGAATTTATTTAATTTGAACTTTTGAAGAACATTGCCTTAATGCAATAATCTACTTTTTTGTTTGTTTGGTTGTCTGCCACAACAACCAAACATTTGGCCTCTTTTGAACTGTAGGCCTCAAACCAAAAGTCAATATACAACGAGTGGTGCTTGTCACAAGGGTTTTACTGTGTTCAATATATAGTTGGCTTAGTAACTAATAATTAGTCTATAAAATGAAGGCCAGTGTGATCCGCTAACAATTCCCTATACAAACTCCATAGTTTCATAAACACCAGATTGAGGTTTAGAGACCTTTTGTTTGGCTTCTCTCACCGAAACTAAACATCCTATAACCTTTTGTGGGAAGTCAAGTCTCGACCGTAATGAAAGTCCAATGTGCAAAGTCCATTTCTGCCTCCTCATTCCTCCCCTTCCCTGTTTCCATTTTAAGTTTATTTGTGAAGCCCGTTATTGCACAACACTTTCTTAATGTGCTCACAACCCCCAGAAGCGCAGACTCTTGAGTAAAGGCCATAAACACACTCTTAGCTATCGGTGCTTTTCAAATGTGTTCATTGTTTGCTACTGTATCGGTTTAATATATGCTGTTACCCGATACATGATTGATTTAAGACACACACACACACACAACCTGGAGATACACAATACAGGCCTGAGCTTACACAGCATTTCGGTCAAGGAAGCGAAAGAGAAAAAGAAAAGGGATGTGGGGGGACGTGAAATGTGAGACTCCTGGGCAAACACGGTGGAGCTTCTTCTTTTCCTGAAGTGATTTACAGTCGGCTCAGTGCTACTTATTCTCCATCATCATCATCGGATCCTCGCCACAGTGAGCGACCCAGGTGATGTATTGACGCAGGCTTTGGGGAGTGTTTACCGTTGGACCTTGTGCGGTCCGACGCGCGCCGGGATGCTCGCAGGAAGTCTGTGAAAGACGGGTCCCGGGTGCTTGTGGGCATAGTCGGCTTTGTTCAAATGACGTGTTGATGCGGCAAAGGTCTCTAAAAACGACTCTGCTTTTCCCCCCCGCGCACCCCCCCGCGCAGCCTGTCCCAGTACAGCGACGACAACATGATGGACCCATACAACCTGGCCATCTGTTTCGGCCCCACCCTGATGTCTGTCCCCGAGGGCAACGACCAGGTCTCCTGCCAGGCCCACGTCAACGAGCTCATTAAAACCATCATCATCCACCATGACACCATCTTCCCCAAGCTGCACGAGCTGCAGGGCCCCATCTACATCATCCCTGGAGCTGGAGATGACTTCTGGTGAGCAATTGCTGAGGCTAGCAGGAGAGTCGGGGTTGTGTTTTCCAATTGTGATGTAACTAGAGGGGGGCTTGGAGATGATTAGGGGGCAAGAAAAACGGGGCAGGGGGGGTGGGGGGGTCAGCTGGTCTGCCCTGCTCCGGGCCAGGGGAGGGGGGGGGGGGGGGGCATGAGGATCAGCTTTCCATCCATCACACAGGAGTTTAAAGTGCGGCCTGGGAGAGCACAGCATGCAGGCAAACACACTCACTTACCAGAACGCACACAAGGGGCAATTTGTCGTGTACCGTGCCTCGGCCCCAGTTGTTATGAGTCATTGGAGTTGTTTGGACTGTTGGTTACGCTGGACGAGCAGCTCTCCGTCGCCTGTGTACAATGTGTAGGCCGTAAGATATTATCGCACCGGTGTCAGTTTCATTATAACTTCAATTGGCAGCTTTAAAAGCAGCAGGGCAACAGGATTAGAGGGGGGGGGGGGTGCATTTAGTGGTAAGGTTGTAGATTGCATCCACCTGAATGCCCCTCCATTAACCTCTCCCTTTCCAAGAGGGGAGAACTATGGTGGTCCTCAGGGTTGCGTCAAAATGCAAAAGGCGCCCTCTAGGGCCAGGCTTTGGTTTCTGTCCGTTGTAGATGACTGTAGAAACATGTGTGAAGAGAGGGGCCCCTCCCTGTGAGATAAAACGATGCAATCAATACAGCTAATGCCGAAGAGACACATCTCTCGCAATAGGATCATATCGACCGCGGTGCCAAACTGGAGCGAGGGTATAAAGCTAGAGGGCCCCGTCCCCACTTCCTGCGCCATCCGTCTTCGGTTAGAAGTACTGCCCTGGTCCATTCAGTGTGAGCGTGAGGTCAGGATGTGAGTCATCAACACGTGGTCAGTCTCTAACCTCTGTGCGTGTCTCTGTGTGTCCACTTCAGTGACAGTCCACACTGTGAGCCCCCCATTGTGGAGGAGCCTGCGCCGGACACCGCTTGTGTCACCCGCAACAGCGAAGATGGTGCATAAAACACACACACACACACACACTTGAATAAATGTATTTTTCATACTGTACTCAAAGAAGTCAGTCTTCTCTTGCCACGAGTTTATGAAATCTCACCTTACTTTTCTCAACAGTTCCTCTAATGGTTTAACCCAGCCCACATTTTTCTCCCAGTAACTTGTTTATCACGCTGCTTTGTTGCTGCTCAGCAGGTCAAACATTCGTGCAGTCACCAAACACAGCGATACTAACCTGCTACGCACTAATCCGGCCTCCCTTTCTCTTCCACCTCTCTCTCTCTCTCCCTCCTTCGTCGCTGCCTCTTGCTCCTCCGTCCACTTCCTGTGTCGCCCCCCCCCCCCCCCCGTCCCCCCCCCCGTCCCTCTGAACCTCAGGCTCCTTGGCTGTTTCAGAGTCCGACCCGTTCGAAGCCATCGCCCGGTTCGACTTCTCCGGCCGAACGAATCGGGAGCTGTCGTTCAAGAAGGGCGCATCTCTGACGCTGTACCAGCGAGCTTCCGACGACTGGTGGGAGGGACGACATAACGGGGTGGATGGACTGGTGCCCCACCAGTACATCACGATCCAAGAAGCGTAAGATGTGTTGCTGTCTTTTGATATTTAGAAGTATTACTATTATTATTACATTTTACTTTGTGGAAATGTGGAAAGAGCCATGTACAACTACACTAGTTCTTTACTCCGATCAAAGGGAAACCCACAAAGTAGTCCACTGGAAATCCCCATATTAAGGAAGTTGATCTGCTGTCATACAGAACTGCTGTCATCAACTTCCTGGTTAACTGGTTGTTCATTGACCACAACGTATGTCACTGGCTCCGGGAATTTAGAGGGGAATACTTTCTCTTGACTGCACAAAAGTAAACTAAGACAGGTTGGTGTAGCAGTTCTAGTTAGAGACCACATTTTCCAAAACTCAAAAGGTTATAGAGATCAGAATTCCTACTAGACAAGAATATGTATATAATAAGATGACAAATACTGGATTTTCCCTTTAAGTTTCTGTCCTTTTCGTTGTGGCTTTGTGTACTAGTTCAGCACAGTAATTTACTTCAACGGCTTTCATCCTCCCGTGGTTACATCACTGTGACCTGTTCGGATGTGACTCCGTCAGCTGTCGTTGCTAATCAGCTTCACAGGTACCAGCGAATGTGTCGGCTGCGTCTCTCCTAAATAAACCAGCGCTTGGTTGTTTGTTTCAGGTGCGATGGGGGCCGGGGAAGTCCAAAGGCCGATGTGGACAGCAGGGACCTGCTGGAGGAGAGAGTGTCCACTAGAGGCAGCGCTGCTTCTCCTACTGGAGCTCATGTGGCGGACATCTACCTGGCCAACCTCAACAAGTGCGTCTGGGGCTATTTACACCATCGCATAGCTTTTCATTTGCAGCTTCAGTTGGTGTGACATGAGTTGTAAAATAATGTATATAAAAAAAAGAAGTAAGGAATCATAACCATTAACAATAAATAGATGATTTATTCTTTTTTTATGATTCAAGTTTTCTTTTTTGTTGTTGTTTTCAAACTTTTTAGTCCTGAAACCACAAAAACTCAGTAAATAGGTTAAATTTAACTGAAACATGTGTGTTATTCAGGTTGAGGAAACGTCCAGAGTCCGGGAGCATCCGAAGAGCGTTCCGTGGCTCAGAGAGCGACGGTACGACTCCAGGAGCCAGTGGGGGGGGAGGAGGGGGGGTTAGGACCGCTTCTCTTCCCGTCGGTGGGGCTCTGGTAAAAGAAACTGGAGACAAACGACCCGTCAGCGCTCACAGCATCCTCAACTCTGTCACCCGCCACTCTTCTCTCAAGACCAAGGTACAGGGGCCTTCTCACCTTTGACCGGTCAATGTGGTGAATGGACTGTTTGGCCTCATCTTCAGCCAGCATTTAATCCAGGGCATTGTGGATGTTCAGGTGGAGAGTCCACAGCTGCGCAAGACGACCTCAGCGGGCCGCTCCAAGAGCTTCAGCAACCACAGACCCCTCGACCCCGAGGTCATAGCCCAAGTGGAGCACAGCTCTCAGGTACGACCCGGTACAATCCCTTCCACCCCCCCCCCCATCTGAAGTGCTTTGTGTGTGTGTGTCCACAAAGTAATGCTTGGCTTTGTCTCTGCCTCTGGCGTCGCAGGACATCGAAGCTGCGATCGAGCTGAGTAAGTTTGAAAGACAGAGCACCTCCAAGCACACCCACACCCCCGACGTGGTCCTGGACACACTGGAGCAGCTGAAAGGTCTGGGTGGCGGTTGCGGCGGAGGAGGAGGAGGAGGAGGAGGAGCCTCGGAGCCCTCCAGCCCGCTGCACTCCCGTCTGTTAAGGGACAGCGATGGTGGCTCCTCCCACAGCCACCCACTTCAGCGCAGCGCCTCCTCCGCCAGCGACGTGCCCTCCTCCTTCCGCCCGGTCAAGAGCCGGCCGCGGAGCCCCCTGCCGTCTGCCACCTCCCCCTCTCTCTCCTCTTCCTCCCTCTCCTCGTCTGTACCTTCCTTTAGAGAGCTCCGCCCCCCAGCGACGAGGCCCAAGCCGGTGGTGTTCCCAAAGAGTGGCGGCGGCGGCGGAAGTCCAGCCATGGGTTCCCCGACCTCCACTGTGCCCCCGACACCTCCTCCTCCACTCGCCGGCCACACTCACTCCCTCCCTCACACCCCTCCTCCTCCACCTCCGCCCCAGTCTACTGACAAATCCTGCCCGGCTTAGACCTCCTCAATCTGACCTGCGATGCTGATAACTTGCAGAGCCTTTTGATTCTTACAGCTCTCCCACCAGGTGCAGAAAGCACTCGCTTTGTTTCACACAAGACCTAACCCCACTACCCATGTGTAGCATTCACCTCTTGTTGTCCGGCCTAAGGCTCCATGTTCCCTTTTAGAGTGTTTTCCTGCCCTCTGCTGGCAGCTCTGCCTTACTGCAGTTAAACTATCAGAGGGCGTAGGTTGGTGAACACCCCTCAATGCCACTTCTTTGTCTTTTGCCACCGCAGAGATCCCAGGCATCACTGGATTTTATGTCCTTTTTTTTTTTTTTTTTTTACAAGGGAACAGGACTCAGGCTGGACACCTGCAGACCTAAAACGTACATACACTAGTTTGTGATGTCTGAAATTGTGTTTGAGTGGGTGTGAAGGAGTGTTACTTGCCTTTACACAGAGATCTACGTGAGGAACAAAAAGCACTGTTTGATTTTGTATAGTAGAAATGACCGAGTTTTGTTTCTTTTTAATGACCCATGTTTAACGGAAAAGAAGGGAGTGTTTTATTCCTGAGAACAGACTGTGAAAAGCTAAGCTCTCTCTCTGCAAAGATATTAAACACACTGACTTGCTGCTGCAAAAGTTCAAGACTGGAGATAAGGTTGACATTTGTGACTGATCAGCGGAAAGAAAACTGGGCCAAATATCAGTGGAAGTCGTGTGATCGAGAGCTTTATTTGATCTCTTCCTCAAGGGTTTGATATGTTGATGATTTCATTTTTATTTTTTTCTGTTCTTTATTAGTACCGCAACGGGGGCATAGCGGGACCAGCGTTCCCCAACGGTCATTTTTAAATACACATATAGCAATACGGATGATACAAATCTTAGTTTGAGGCATTATGCTGCTTCTCTCCTGTAGCTCTAACATGTGTGTGTGTGGGGGGACAACTGAAACCCAGCAATTTTATAGGTAATGTTAGACTGCACACACACGCATTCTCTCAAAGTGTGTGCGTGTTGGTGTTTTGTGGCAGCTAAACGCCTTTCAGGTTTTCCTCGCATGCTGGGGCCACGGACAGCGGCCACCACGGCCAGCTTGCTGAATGCATCAGTTTATAATTCTGCAGCACCCGACGCAACTTGGAACAGAGTTACAGCTTGCTCCTTTAAATATGAACTTCACACTTAACAGTAAAAGGGTTGTATTATTCTAACGGTGTGTACGTATGTTTAATAATCACATTGATAACTGGAAAGCATGGAGCTGAGAATCCTCTTAAGTGTGCGTGTGTTTTTTTTTTTTTTTTAATAGAAGCAACCAACCACCTCATCCAATGCGTTCTTAAGCAAAAAATGCTTTGTTGTTACGTACCAGTTGTTGATTAATGCTCAGAATCTGTAACGTGTAGCCGTCTGGGTGTGTGCGCGCCTGTGTGGGAGCATGCGTGGATGTAGCACACTCCCACCAACAGACAGATAGTGTTCCCCCACCCCCAAAAGCTGTAAACCTAGTGGAAACACTGGTATGTATGCACCCCCGCCCAGCGCCCCTTTGCAGTGTCCACCCACCAGAAAGGGATGCCACCCAACAGCAACTGTCTGGAGAGACACAGGAGTACCAGCGGCCTTAGTGCTGAATAAATATGCACTGTGTGTACATGCAATCTGACAAAAAGCCTTCAAGTACATACATGATAAGAAGTCATCCTCAGCCACTGCTGTAACTGCAACAACGGCAGTCTAAACAGAAGGAGGAAACCCATATCTAAGGGCTTACATTGTTTTTTGCAGAATTGTACTTTAGATAAATTAGATCTGATGAGGAATTATGTAATATGTGAATCCTTTTGCAAAAGTGGACACATGGCATTCGGGGTGGTTTGTATTTCACAAACCATACTGAACTATTTGTACTGAGGCGTCTTCATATTCCCCACTAGCTCACACCCCTGTTCTCCCAGTAATACAGCACATACTGCATTCCTGTATGCTCTCTACCAGGTTATGAATTATACCTGTAAAAGTGTATTTGTATACTGTTCTTGTGTTACCTGGTGTATTTGTGTCGCTCTTACCTCATGACAACTGGAGGGACTGTGACTGTGTGTGTGTGTGTGTGTGTGTGTGTGTGTGTGTGTAGTTAAGGGGGTGTAATTTACCGCCATAAACAAACACACACAGACGTGCATGTGGCTGGTTGATGTGTTTGTCCCTAATTCGATCTCAAATCAATCATTGTGCACTTGAACAACTTGGCTTGCGTGTGGACTAACTGTGTGGGGACGGTTTGTCCGATTGGAATATTGTTAAATATGCATTTTGTGTCCATTTGAAGACGGCAGAACTAAAAAAAAAAAAAAAAGACTGTAATGTCAAATCTATTTATAGTTGTCTCTGTATTATTGGAGAATCCTGTGTTCAGATGTACTTTGTATATACAATGTTGTACATTACAGAGGTACACTCTTTTTTGGTACAATATTGTACAGTAATAGCAATAGTAGTCTAATCAAATAGGCCTTATATAATTCCATGTGTAGTTCTTGTAGTAGATCTTTTTTTAATAAACATTGCTTGCTATATAGAGTCTTGAATTCTTTCTAATGTGTTGAGGACATTTCTGACTACTAGGATGCTGAATATGAAGTATTTTTACAGTACAGATGGAGATTTCTCCAATGTTAAAGCCCTCTTTTTGCAACTTCAAAAACACCATTTCTCTATATTTGAACTGCAATAAAAACATATTTCTCAATAGTTCCAGACAAAGACCAATCTAAATGTGTTAAAGACCACTCTGACTACTCCTGTATAAAATATTTTTACTCTACAAATTTAGAGAACTATCCAAAGTAGAAGTCCTATTTTTGCAATGTTAAAAAGACCATTTCTGAATGTTTGAATGGCAATGAAAATAATTTTCTCAATAAGTCCAAATTATGATTGATGCATGTGTTCAGGACATCTTTTAATCTTCCATTACACATTTTAAATATTTTTACAGAACAATCAGAGAAATCTCTGAGTCAGATGGGACCTTAACACATGTACTCGGGTATAAGAAAAGTTTATTGCCATTCACACATTGAGAAATAATCTTTTTTTTAATCTCATGTACACTGATACTTCTGTCATCTTTAATACCGTAAATGTCAGCATACACGTGCACTAAAATCTAAGCGTCTGCTGAGCAGTAGAAAGTTGAACTAGAGGTTCCCTTTTAAACACATTAACGTGCAAACAGAGAAGTGTCACACGTCACATATGGTGCTCCCAAAGGTATCTTGGTGAAACTCTCGTGACTGTTGGTTTTGCTTTTGAAAATACATGAGCACATTGGGGTGGGGGGGGTCCTGCTTTGGACGGAAGTTGAAACTGTCAACTCTTCAATTTACTGTATTTCCGCCACCTTTTAAAGATTAACGAGTGCAGCCCGTGTGACGTCGACACTTCCTAAATCATTCATCGAATCTTTCCTGCTCGCTGGGGAATTATTTGGATCCATGTAGGAGATGAGATGGCGTGTTTTTGATCCTCTCCGGCGGCTTCAGACACGCGCCTCACCGCGGAAGAAGTTCCACGCGTAGGCGTGCAAACCAGCGGCTTCAGCGCGAAGCTCCCGTAACTTACACCACCGACGGTTACTTTTAAACGCCACATTTCACGGAGGAAAGCAGCGGGAGCTTGTTTGGAAGCCGGGTGGTCCGGTCCGGTCCGGTGGAGGCGGACCCTCTGTCCCGGAGCCTGTTTGTTGTGGTTGGTACCGATTTGACTTCCAGGTTTTATTGGGGCGGTCCACGTAAGGCAACCTGACCCCGTTCTACCTTAGTTCGTTAAACTGAATCACCGAGTAGCTAAATGTACTGGCTGACATGAACGTTAGCATATGTGGTTGCTAACGGAATTAGCTCCTGTCGGATGGTGTCATCGAAGTGCGGGCGACGAGCTGGTCGTTGGTTTAAATTGGAAACCGGCGTGAGCCAAAGTTAAATAAAAGTTAACGTCAACGTGTATCCCCACACGTTAATGCCACACTGCCCCAATTAACGCTACGTGAACTAATTTGTGAATTTCCTCCTTCTTCCATCTCCCTGCACTAAACAGGGCGCCGTGTCCCTGCGTCGCTCCCCCGGTCTCCTGCTCCAGCATGACGGGCAGCACGGCCAACTACCTGTGGTCCCTGCAAGACCTCCTCGGACAAGGGGCCACTGCCAATGTCTACAAGGCACGCAACAAGGTGCTGTGGCCGCCATGGGGGGCATTTTTAATCAACACAGCACACTGACAAGTGCTTGTCCTTAAAGCATATTGTTAACCACACACAGTCTGTATTTCCATTGTCATGACGTTTTAAGAAAAATCTTAAATGCGTTGAAATGACGTCTTTGCGTAGACCAGATTTTGCCGACCAGTTCATTCATTGTTATGATAATCTTAATGATATTATCGTCTCTCTTTCAACCTTACGTTACAACATGACACATTATCAAGAAATGTACCCTTTTCTAGCACGTTGATGTTTCACGCACTTTTTGGCCGGTCGGAAAGACGTTGAAGTGAGGTCTTAGACGTTCAGACCTCATTTCAACCATATTTCAACCTTGAAATGACGCCTTGTGCTCACAGGGGAAGTTTACCACGGAGCACCTCATTCACATCACTTGTGCCCTCATCTCAGATGTTTTCCGGCTTACTCTTTCGGCTGACAAGTGACCTAGATTGTGTGATTAGCAAAAAGATGTGGCTGCAGTGCCGCTGCTTTTGACATTCTTGCATGTGTGATGCTGATGTGTGTGTCTGCAGAGGTCGGGTGAGCTGGTAGCCGTTAAGGTGTTTAACTCTGGGAGCTACAACCGGCCCCATGAGGTCCAGATGAGAGAGTTTGAGATGCTGAGGAGGCTCAAACACAGCAATATTGTCAGGCTGTATGCTGTGGAAGAGGTGAGGCTACCGCAAAAAAAAGCAAAAAGAAAATACGGCCATGTGGTGCCGGGATGTAATTGACACTGTGTCTTAATTCTTAAATCTGCAGTGCTGTAATTTATCAATCCCATCACAAATTTCCAAGCATATTTCTCTCATGTAATGATGTTAGTCCTGTTGGGATCAGCGTCTTTTGATTTGCATGTATCGTAGTAGTATATGTGATGCAGTAGGATTTATTATATTCTTGTACCATATACCAGGACAGCCCCTAATATCGTCCTGTCTGTCTCCAGCTGCCCTCCAAACAGAACGTGCTGGTGATGGAGTATTGTTCAGGAGGAAGTCTACTCAACCTGCTCGAGGAGTTGGAGAATGCCTTTGGCTTACCTGAAACCGAATTCCTCATAGTTTTGCAGTGTGTTGGTGGGTGTATGTATGTATGTATGTATGTATGTATGTATGTATGTATGTATGTATATATGTATGTGTGTGTATGTATGTGTATATATGGTATTCCCCAATCATTTTGTATACCTAAACTGAAGTATTCCTCCCTTTCCCATCTTCAGTGCTGGGGATGAATCACCTGCGAGAAAATGGCGTGGTACACAGGGACATCAAGCCAGGCAACATCATGCGGCAGGTTGGGGAGGACGGAAAGTCTGTTTATAAGCTGACTGACTTTGGAGCAGCGAGAGAGCTGGAAGATGATGAGAAGTTTATGTCTATCTACGGAACGGAAGAGTATCTGGTAAGATAGCAGTCCCAGAAATAAACAATAAACAAGTTTGCTTATATCCGAGAGTCAAAGATGAGTTTAGGTGGCTTTTAGAAAATACCTGAGTGCATTCTATAGTCCTTAAACATTCGTGAAAAACTTTGCAGGCAGAAATTGGCGGGCCTGAATGTGTCGGATTAAGAAATCTAGGAAAAGTTTTCCTTAACTTTTCAACAAATACTGTGTACACATAACTTGTAGGTCTTAAAGGATTCTGCTAACTAAAGGTTTGAGAACATAAATAATAAGAAACATTGGTGGAGGTTACATTTTCACAGCCCACATTTATGTTTAATCAGTTTTATCAGCACCATGAGGGGGAGACAAATGCCCACTTTAATGTTGCACAGTGTACCGGTACTAGAAAGGTACCGCGGTACCTTTATGTTGAAAACAGTACGGTTTTGAATATTTTTAGTACCAGTACTTCATTAAGAAAGCATGCAACCACAGTGAGATTTGGAAATACTTATACTAGATGCACCATTTAACGTCGGTGCTGTGTGTTTGTTTTTAGCGTGAGAAGTTGCATGTGTGGCGTGAGTACGTGTGAAAACACACAAACGCGTTTGTTTTCCATTTGCCATTTGTTTAAGTGTTCAAAAAGCGGGGCAGGAACAAGCTGGTAAAAAGGGAACCTTACAGATGTTTGGAACCATACTGATACAAGTATGAAAAGATAAAATGACCCCCTTGAAGCCGAGGGATCTCTCCCACAGGTGCAGAAGTGCAATAGTGTCATGTGTGCAGAATAAACAACATTTAAAAAAAACATCGATCCACAGGAATGAAACAACAACGATGATGAGACTAACCAAAGAAGTGGCTGCACTATTGGTAGCAGAAATAATAATAGAAATTAATTACTGATCATAATCCATGGTGGAATTCCAAGCAGTAGCAGTGATATTAATGTAACTAACAGCCTGCTCCATTCACAAAACAACAAAATGTGACTTTGGGAACAGAAAATCCTTTTACAGCCTCTGGAGCGTGGTGGACTATTATTAGATTATTGCACATTGGTAATCTATCTGTTCAGTTTTTTTTTCTCCAGGGAAGACTGCCATAGCCTTTTGGAAAACAAAGCACCATCTGAATCTCTGTGCTGCATGTGATTGGTGTTTTTTTATTTATTTTTAATGAAGCCGAACATTGAATCCACTCAATCTCCCTCCCCACGTCATTAGTCTGTGTTCACTTTAAATTCATGGAACCTTTATGAAAACTGGGTGGCCACTTTGTCCAAGCACACCGCTTTCACATGTCACTTTTTATAATACAGAAGTTTGTACGATTATCCTAGCTGCTGTTACTGAATGAGGTATAATGACCACAAAATGTTTCGTCTGTGTGTGTGTGTGTGTGTGTTCAGCACCCCGACATGTATGAACGTGCTGTGCTGCGTAAGCCTCATCAGAAATCCTACGGAGTGAGTGTGGACCTGTGGAGTATCGGTGTGACATTTTACCACGCTGCCACTGGGAGTCTCCCCTTTGCACCTTTTGGAGGACCGCGCAAGAACAAGCCCACCATGTGAGTCAAAGCATCAATGCAATGACTTGTCTTTAAGCTCCGTACCCACCCGCCAAGTTCCACTTTGGGAAGCATTGCACCATGAAAGCGGTAAATAGTTTCAGTGTCAATAATAACACCACTCAACCATTTTAACCTGCCAAATGCTTATATATTCCCTTTAGCGATGGATTTGTCTGCATGTTGTTTCGTCAGGTATCTGGTGGAGCACAAACACCCATCAGCCTGACTTTTTTTTTTTTTTTTGTGTAGGTACAAAATAACTACAGAGAAGCCTATG
Source organism: Pungitius pungitius (assembly GCF_949316345.1). Taxonomy (NCBI): domain Eukaryota; kingdom Metazoa; phylum Chordata; class Actinopteri; order Perciformes; family Gasterosteidae; genus Pungitius; species Pungitius pungitius. The sequence goes on along the minus strand of NC_084907.1, from coordinate 15,824,867 downwards.
GGGGCAATAGCTGGAATACAGCGGGTGGAGGGCGGGCCAATAGAGTGGAGCTACCACCTACCTCACAGCTGCCAGCTCTCACAGTATGTCAACTGATAAAGAACATGCACTAACGAGTAAGGAAATAAATAAACGAAAAGAGAGGCTAACTTATCACTTCTGTCTGCAGGGGTCTGGCGATGCACTTGGTTCCGATCCTAGCCGGCATCCTGGAGGCGGACCAGGAGCGGTGTTGGGGTTTCGACCAGTTTTTCAAAGCCACCACAGATGTGCTGCAGCGGCAGCCAGTTCACCTCTTCTCTCTGCAACAGGCCATGGCGCACTGCGTCTACATACACCACTACAACACGTCAGTGCGCACACGTCCTAAACAAACACAAGTGAAGCAGTCTAACGGTTGGACTGCAGCTGAGTGGAAAGAATTGGTTTTCTCCATATTAGTAAGATTATATCTCTAGCGACTGGTGTGACACACTTCAAAGCCAGTTGCACTTTAACTTTATTTTGCGTTTTTTGGTGACTTTATGTCATGGCCCATGTTGGGTGGGGCTTTATGAGAAAAGTAGATCCATGTAAATGTGTCAATCAATGCAACCCCAGCTTTAAAACTACCTCTGTGCTTGGCATTCTGGGTGGGCCAGTACGTTTGTGCAGAATAACAATGTAGAGAATAAACCCTGATCTTCAGGTTGCAGAATCAGACCTGACATTTTAGTCTCTAACATCCAAAAAACCTCTCTCTGCCCCCCCCCACAGGGTGTTGATGTTCTTAGAGGAGGTGGCTTCTCAGACCGGCATAGCAGTCCAGCTGCAACACCTGCTATACCTTGGTCACAAGCTCCCTCTGGAGGGCAACATGAAGGTGGCCAACCTCCCACACACGTCACACGACAGGCCCCTCATTCTGCTCAGCAACGGGCCCGAAACCAATGGCAGCTTTCCACTGAGGGAACGTAAGACGCTCAAAGAAATACACCCGTGATATGTTTCTGTCAAGTCTTTGCTATTCCCAGAGGAAGATATGAAGGAGTTTGGACGATAGTGCGAACCAGCATCACATTTTCCTCAGAGGGCACATAAATATCTTTGGAACCAGCTGTTTAATGGGGAAACTATATACAAAAGATAATTCAATTAAAGATAGTTTAAAAGTGGAATTCATCCCAATTGTGTGCATACATGCACCGTTTCCATAAGTCATGTGTTTCTGAGGTTGTGTTTTTGGCTCCTTTTGTAGCCGAAACACCAGTCATCCCATCCCGGTTCGATGTTATGGCAGACTACAACTTCTCCAAGGTGCTGTTCTGCTGATTTTCTTTTTACAGCCATATGAAATGTTCCGGTTGTATTTAAAGAAAATGTAACCTCATCTTGTCCATAATTTATCATCTGCTCTTATCCCCCTGCCGTCTGTAGGTTATAGTGGGAGTGGTGCACCAGTACCTGAGGATGGTGCAGTTGCTGCACACACACAGCGGCCTCCTGCTGCAGGGATACTACAGCTACATGTGAGACACGGCGAATGCTGACATAAGGAGTATTTGCTTTACTGCGGGCGGAGACGCAGCCTCGAGGTTATGTACTAATGCTGCAGGTTTTATCCCTCGCACACTCTGATGGCTCCTCAGGATGGTGTTTCGCGGGGAGTGTGAGAAAGCAGTCCACACTATCGCCATGATCACCATTAGACTGCAGTGTTGCCTCATCACGGAACAAAGGACTCACACACTGTGAGTTCATCGACACACTTTTTGAGTTTGATAAAGGGATCTCGCACACAATGACACTCATTACGGGACAAGGCAGTAAGGCAAATTAAGCGTCCGTTGCTTTCTAAAGGTTTTGGTCATTCCTTGTGCGTGTGGCGCATTTCTTTTAATTGTTGTAATTCAATCCCCAACCTCCCCTTTTTTCCTCCCTTCTCTGCTGTGTCGTCTTAGAGCCCGTTATGATGCAGAAAACCAGGGCTCAACTGAAAGCAGGAATAGGCTGCATCGTGTGAGTAGCATGAGGAAGAACTCTCACAGCGTGACTAATGAGGCTGATGGAACTAAAGTTTGTCATGGGTCTTTTTTTGTGTATTTTTATATTTCTTCATCAATGAGTCCAACCCACCAGAATGTGAAATGTAAAACACTAAAAGACATATAAAACACATTGAATAGACGGAATGTGTACTATTTGCTTTGTGTCAGGTTGGTGATTTTTTTTTTTTGGCGTCGCTGTCGCAGGTACGTGAGCACTTGCCTATATACAACGCGGGAATCCAAGAGTTCCACAGCCGACTGGACCATATGCAGATAGAACAGGCCAAGCTGGCAGAGGCGCTGGCCAATGACCAGAGGTACTCCAGGCCCACGCGGATCCTAAGTCTCAGGGAGGTTACTGCGCTTGGTGTTTATTGAACTCTGACGTTTTGCCTTCCACACAGCTGTCAGAAGATGGAGATGCTGAAGCAGAGGATAACGGCGATTCATCAGCATTATCGGAAAGACAGACAAACTGGCAGTACGTATCTTTTTTTATTATTACACTGTAACTAGTCTTCTTGTAAGGGGTCAAATTGACAATGCCTGTTTTTTCCTTTACACCACAGAGTTGGCATATAACGACGAGCAAATCCACAAATTTGAGAAGTGAGTGTGTGTCCACGCAGCAGGCAGCCTGTGCAGAGCGTTATTCTGAGCTCTCCTGTAATCCGCTTGTCACTCTTCCATCCCAGAATCCACCTGTCGTCCCACATTAAGAGAGTGAAATCTCTCTTCAGAGAGGACTGCGTGCTGAGATACAAAGAGCTTTTGGCCACAACCAAGAAGTGGAGCAGGTCAGAGCAGGCTCTCAAGTTTTTAATAATGAGGTGGTAGTTTTGTAAATAAAGGGACAAAGTCTCTCATTTTAAAACATGTTACTTACCCAATGCATGTCTCAATGTTAGGTTGAATATTTGGTAAACAAAGCTTTTAAGGAACTAAAAAGGTTTTTGTTTACGTTCAAGAATGGTTTGGGGGTAAAACGCGGGTTGTGATATTGCTTTAAATGCACTGGTATATTTTTAAATCTGGGCTATTTAGCTTCCATAACACGTCCTCTCGTGGAAACTACTGAAGAGTAAGCCTTCGGATTTCTAACTTCAGTGTTTGTTCACTTTAGCGATAACAACTTTGTTTTTTTCCCTCTGAATGAAATCCCGGTGGCACGTTGTAGAGATGTCGAGCGTGGACTCACTAAAGTGTCTCACTGTGTTTCCAGTGTTTTACTGGAGATGAAGACCAGACTGCAGGACTTCTCCTCCTTCTCCACCGGCTTGTTTGCAGACGTGGAGATGTGTGAGCATCACCTAAATAAGGTCAACCTCTCACTTTCACTGTGTCGACGGTCTCTGCAGCTCATACCAAATGTATTTCTTGCATTGATAAAGATGTTGTGTAGCGTCTCTGTGATGTGACGATGCAACGTTTCGTCTGTCCCCCTCAGGCTCTGGACAGAATTCTCTGCACTCTGCAGTCAGAGCAAACGGGACAACAGCCAGAGATCAAGGACCAGATGGTCTCTAGGTGTGTGTCTCTGTTTGCGTGTGTGTGTACAAGATGGAGACGGTTGCCCAGTTGCGCTGAGAACTTCTCTTCCCTTCTTCTAGGATGCACCATCTGAAGGAGGAAATGGAGATGTTGGTGAGGGAACTACAGTGTAACAACAGCATCATTGAGGGGTGAGTCACGTGTCCCCCTGCATGTCTCTCTTAAAACTCACAGCCCAATGTGCCGTAGTTGACCGTGGATGATGTTTGTGTTTTGTTTTGTAGTCTGGGAACGGTGGGCCCTGCAGAAGCTTTGGAGCCAAACTTGGCCAGACCGTCTACGCTTTGACAAAGGAGCTGTGTCCTTGTGTCTTCAAATAAAATGCCATTGACCATGTGCTGCGTTTTCTGTCAGGGAGCGGCTGAAGCCTAATGCTGTAAGAAGAGGATGCAGCCAAAGACAATCAATATGATGTGAATCTCAATTTAGAGATGAGATGCACATAATGGAGAGGAAGGAAGCGCTGCGGGCGTGTGTGTGTGTGTGTTTTTGTTTGTTTATTTGCAAGGCTAAACATTACCTTTAGTGTTATTGTATTTCTAATATGTTGCCACAGTGAAGGACCGACAGGAAAAGCAAAATTAATTCCTAGGCAGTGGCTAAATATTTTGCTTACGCCTGTGTGTCTTGTTTGTCCCCTAGAAGAAGTACCGCAAACAGGAGAACCTCAAATGAAGTGTGTGTGCGTGTGTGTGTGCCTGCTGTCTTATGTTGAAGGCGTGAGATGTGTGCTTTTTTCCTAATGGTTGATCATTCAAATGTTTACTTTAAGTACATCATCTAAATGCAAGGTGATAAATTATATCTTTGATTGTCAGCCTTTCCAAGCACACAGCGCTGTCATTTTGAAAATAACAGCCAGCACAGCAAATTAACAGTATGAAAATAATTCTGACATTAGCCATTGTGACTCTAGGGTTTGTTTGTGTTTTCAAAGGGGATGAAAAGGGGGAAAAAATGCTTTTACTATACTTCTTAACATAAACTTTTTTTAAACTCTTGTTTTTGTCTGGACTCATATTATCTCCACACACACAAGTAATGCCAGCTGAAAAGTGAAAATAAAGACGATAAGATCACGACTGACTTGTGTTTGAAAGAGAGAGAGAGAGAGAGATAAACCACAAACAAGCAAGCTGTTGAGACACTGAGTACACAGAACGAAATTGAAAGTTCCCTCGATCCGTGTAGGCGTGGGTGTCATCGGGGGCTTTCTCGGTGTAGCGAGGGGAACGAGTTACTGCCTGTGTGGTTTTATGCAGCTCATGACATGCTCTTGTCAAAGTGGGAAATTTGATAACTTTCCTGTTCTTATCCCACACAGACCAGTGTGACATTGTGTTTTTATCAGTAAACAGTTATACGTCACACCAACGTCCATCGCATTGTGTAGGCCCTGTTAGTAGTCGGGATCTGCTTTTTAAGACTTTCCATTGTCAGAATAAGATACTAAATATCAAAGATCTCTTTATATGCTCTTTATATGTTTGCCATTCCACAGAAAACATTTCAATGGGCATTCTATATAGAAAACATAATATTACTATTACTATCATAATGATGTTCCCCATGCTAAACTTTGTAATCCAGCCTCTGTTATAACGCCCGACAGATTGTTAGTTTGTGGTTCATGCCGCTCTGCTCTAGTCCGTCAGAAGGTAATTACTGTGACTACATTTAGAGTAACCTAAAGGTCGGATAAACATACAAATAAACATACCGATAAACAGCTAAAAAAGTCAAATATGGGCGTTGTTATTTGGGGATTTAATGGGCAATAAATGCCAACCCCTCCAGCGGGAAGCAGGGATTAGTGCGCGCTCCTGTCGCTTAGGCGCGAGCGCGCCCGTGGCATTTAAAGCTGTCAGAGCCTTTGCGTCACTACTACACGCGCTGTGGCGGGCGTGAGTGGAGTTTACATTCAGCGCACGGAGTGAAAACACACTCACTCTCACACACACACACACACACACACACACACACATTACGGGGTAACAGGACAATGGCGTCTGCGAGTGTGGTGGGGCAGCACCCGGGTCCACACAGGCTGGACTCGGAACCGCTGCTCTTCAAGCGGACCGGAGGCATGAGGAAAATCACCCTGCTGAGGAAGTCTTCCCGGGAGAAGATGATGTCCAGGAGAAGCTCGGCCAGCGGCCCGTCAACCGTCACCGAGGGGCGAACCCTGCCCTCGTCTCCGGGACCAGCTGGAGAAACGGTCGCGAGAGGAGAGCCGGTGCCCGCTGAAGGATGCCGAGCCGCCGCGCCACGTAACCTCCACCGGGGGGGCGGCGCGGACCGCGACGGGAGCAGCACAGTGACCGCCACCGGAGAAAGTCGCACGGGGCGCACCGACAGCGACTGCGGCACCCGCCGGGACTCGAACCCGCAGGCGGGTCGGAGAGAGACTTCGCTCAATGTTACGCCAGGCGGAGCGCTGACGAACGGACACAAAGGGGCGCACCGGCACCGAGACGCGCCACACGGGAGAAGGGACCCCCGCAGCGGACACGAGGTCATCTCCTCATCCGTGTCAGCGTGCGCGCGCTCCGGCAGTATAACTCTGGAGCGGCTCACACAGGGCAGAACCGGGGTGGTCAAGCTGGCCCGCAACGAGCCTCCCCGCAGGGAGGCCTGGTCCATCTTTCCCCGGGGTGTGGACCCTCGGGTGAGAACCGAGAGGGGTGAAGGACACTGGTTCGAGTCCAAGCCCTGCACGCGCGACTGGTGTGACGCCTGCAGCCGTCAGATCACCGCTCAAGCACTCATGTGTCAAAGTAAGTATAGAGTCATGAATGCATCATGTGTTCAGAGGGGTTTTGTGCTCATCTTGTGTCCTTCCTTCAGTCATGCGATTGATTGTGTTATTAAAGGAAGGAACGACTTGGGGTGTACCTTGTTTATAGTACAATATAGTCCTTATTAGGATTATTATTTTATGAAGGTCAAATAGCCTGTTGCTATCTCTTCCATAGTGGTTAGGTGGAAAAGTGTGCATGTGACTGAGCGAGTGTGACAGGGAAAAATATTTCCCTCCCTGGACGCCGCCAAAACCTTTCCTTGGAAAGCCCATTATCTAGTCCTTCCGGGTACGTAGCGTTAGAGTGGTAGAACTGCATGTGTTCAAGATTGTCTTGGATGTCATAATAAGAGTGGTTTGATCCATCGGGTATACAGTTATGATGCCTCTGGAGTCCCCTACCTGTGTAAAGAGCTGCTCAGGATCTGATGACATCACAACCCCACAGCTCTCTGGGACGCCGGCCGCTTAGCCGAGCCAATTTGACCTGTCAGATATGTGTTTCATCTGGATTGGGAGTATGCATAAAGACACACACGCTTTTGTTGTGAGGTTAACTTGAAGAGGGTGTGTTTGTGTCCAGACCGAGCATACAGAACAGTGTGTGTGTGTGTGTGTGTGTGTGTGTGCGTGTGTGTGTGTCTGTGTGAGAGAAAAAGAGAGTGCTGCTGACTTGGCATTTGTTCAGCAGCACTCTGCGGCTGCAGAACAGAGAGAGATGAAGAAATTGAAACACGGGTCGAAGAAGTGGCGTAAACAAAGGAGACAAAGGAACAGCGCCCAGGGCACGGCGAGCCAGAAAGCCAGACACACACACACAAGCAGAGTTTCTTTACAACCCGAGAACTTTTTGTCTCGTTTTATGGATCAAGCCGATTAACTGGAGTAGTGGCCGCCCAGATCAAACTGTCCCCTTTCAAAGGTCATCAGAGGTGAGTGCGGTGCACAGTCGTGGGGGGGGGGGGGGGGGGGTCACCAGGGCGCGCATGACAGGCGACACAAACACTTCAAGGGGTTTCTGCGGGGAGAGACGCAACCAGAACTGCCAAAATAGAAACAACGCGCGCACACACACACACACACACACACACACACATGCTCCTCTTTCATCTGCACCCAGCAAATGACAGGGAGTGAGGGACGGAGGCCTTGCCGCCATAAACAGCCATCATTCTGTCCTTTTGTCTTGTTGCGTGCCTCGCTCTCTCTGGCTGTCTTTAATTTATCCCCCTCCCTGCGTCTGCGTTGTTGCACACGAGGCGCATAGAGACAGCGACCCTTCCCCCCCCCCCCCCCCCACCTCGAGACAGCCGGCTCCTACGGCTGTCTGTGTCTGTCTGTGCTTTGAAAAACAAACCAATCTTTATTGCTTCCTGTGAAAGTCACGTGGAGTTTTGATTTGTAGTATGCATGATACCATACAGCGTAAAATAATGCAGCATATGGCCAACATGCCTCATAAGTGACAGTCTAGACATCCATGAGCTCTATATTTCTGCTTTACTGACTACTGAAGGAACTCACCTTTGAACAAAGAATACCTTTACTGATATATTGTTTAAATAAAGCTGTAAAGAAAGTCCCGTGTGTGGCGGTTACGTAAATCTGTACAGTAGTCGGTGGCTGTTGAACGGTGTCCCTCTGATTTGAACTGTCATCTCTCTGTGCTGGGACGTTGGTCCCGGCAGGCGGGAAGGAGGCAGGGAGTGAGGGAGGAGAATGACGGTTCCCTTAATCCCAGCTTGTGGTGTCTCCTGCCTGAGATTAAGGCTCAGGGATGGAGAGGTTGGGGATTACAAGCAGGCAGACAGTCAGACGTCAGATCAGTCTTTAATTAAAGCGTTCAGGGGGCTTTTGTGGCACCAGAGCTTTGACTCCCTTCGTTGGGTCCTTTCCTGTACTCAACTTTGTCCAGCACCAAGACACTGTATGTGCTCAGTTTCCTCCGAGTAGTTGCGATTTGAACCCTTATTGGGGTGGCACAAGCGACAGATGACCAATATGTGGTTGATATGTTATGGGCGGTGTTTATGTGTTCATCATTAAGCTCAGTTGGAATGGTTTTTATATGTAAAAAAAAAAATCATTATAAATATGGCGCTGTTGTCAAGTGATTATGCTAATTATCATTGCTTTGTATGAGGAATTATAACTGCTGACAAATGCATAATATACAACTAAATGTGCTTACAACTATATATATGTGTTTGTAGTCAGTTTATAAATGCTAAAAGGAGTTTGAAAATAGAAACTGAGACTTTTACCTCAAAGGGTAACCAAAAGAACCTCTAACACAGGGACATTCAGTTAGGGCTGCTACAATGATTGTTTACTAAATCAAATAATCTTTAAAAAAAAAATGAATTAATAAATTTGTCTAAATACATTTGGATTAACAGAGACATAAAACAAAATACTCTGTTGATCTTTGTTATTTTGTTTGACAAGCTCCTCTAACCACGATCTCACACCACGAAAAAGCCCAACTATTAAATAATGAACTATTGAATATTTGCCAGCTAGAGTGGAGATCCTTGTTGTTACAGTCAGCAGACGTGTCGTTTGCTGGGGCCGGCCTACTTCCGTAACACTTCCACATGCACAAAAAACACACCCGCTTACTGCAGACCTTCATAATAAACCTCTCAGTGTATCCTTTACGCCCCATGGCACTCCTCTCTCCAGAGGATGTGCCTTTTGGTTAAACCCCCATCTCCTCCTCGTTTGACCTCTTGGCCGACACAATACAGGCTTTGTCCTAAAAAACGCTCCCAGTCGATCTGTACACATCAGTCTGCTCACAGCTCCATTCACGGTTGAAGAAAACATGGGAAGAAGGTTGTGTTAAATGGTTCAGAACCTTCTTGTGCCAATACAAGAGTGCATTGACTTTTGAAGAGAGCTGTTGACCACATGTTCATAAAACTACTACATTGCACTTCTAAAACCTAGCATCTTTCTTCAGTATCGCCTAAATAGAAAAAGTCTCACCCGGTCGCCCCAGGGAAATCATTTCCCTTGAGATGGATGCAGATGAGAGTTTAGTTTCTGCAAAAAGACCCACACGGTGTTGTTGCTCTGCACCATTGCTGCTCAGCGTTCTGTATGGTACAGCGGGGGGGGGGGGGATTTTCAACCAGGCTATATTTAGGTCGCCCTTGGTGAACAGCGACAGGAGGACCCCTGAGGAATAGGTGGTTAGGGCAGAAAGGGCAGGACCAATGTCCGAAGCACATGTTCGATGAGATCGATTTGGACTTCTTGGATTTTACAAAGACGCCTGACGTCAATTTCTGTTCCGCGGTGAAGAAATGGGGACATCGAAGCGTAACCTTCGTCTGCCATTGCTCGCCATTATGTAATGTGCGTGTGAGTGAAACTGGGGAGCACATCCTCTTCCTCCAAACTCTCCACTTTAAGAAGTAGGGCAGAAGAATTCCCAGTGGCTCGCGCTCTCTCTATATTTTTTCTTTCTTTCACGGGGCATATTAATAACTGACGGACTGCGCATCACCTCAAACCCACACATGCAAGCATCAATACACACACACACACACACACACACATACTTGAGGTGCATGCCCCTCTGCAGAGATGCTCCCGTCTTGGCTTTTCCTGAATCCCATCCACTTCTCCACTGCAAAAAAGAACTGCGAAAAGTCAACCACTGTTGCTCTAGAGACGGGACGAGAGGAAGCAGGACTGTTCGAGGGGGGGTCTCTGTCTCTTTAAGCTGGGTGTTTGTTACTGCAGAGTGTGTGGGTGCTGCAGTAGAGACGGAGCGAGAGAGAAAGAGGGGAGAGAGCGAGAGGACGAGGGAGCATCGGTATTAGAGATACGCCTGGAGGGGAACAAGTAGCGCAGCAGAGATTCGGGGCTCATGTCCGCACGCTGAGGTGTGAGGGGAGAAGGGTGAGGGGAGAAGGGTGAGGGGCGAAGGGTGAGGGGAGCAGAGAGGCGAGAGCATCGGGGAGTGCAGGTGGAGGGGTGGCAGAGCGAGTGGAGAGGGGGCTGTTTGTACGGAGCGTGGCACCGGTGGCAGAGTGGCTGCGCTGGGATGGCAGAGGGGGGAACTGGGGGGGCTGGCGGTGGGGCAGTCCCCAGAGGGACAGGGGCAGCGGACAGGGCCAGGACAGGAGGACCAGCGACGGTTACGCGCACAGGACGGTGCCTGCCGGCTGGTGCCACCTTGCTCCATCCATGGCACAGATAGCGCCTCACGTCCCGTGGCAGGAGGACACGGCGGTGGGGGAGCCGGGGGGAGTTGAAGGCGTCAGGGTGGGCAGAGCGTTCCTCGGGCAGGTGTCCCTGCGTCTGGACGAGGTCAGGGGCGATCCGGAAGGGGAGGCCGGCAGCGCCTGCTTCGGGCAGGTGTCCCGGCGCCTGGGGAGGCTGCTGAAGAGGCTGCCAAAGTCTCGCTCCTGGAGTGACGGCCTGCGGATCCTCCGGCGATCCTCCTCTAACGGTTCTCTGCTCACCACCTCAGGTATGGCGTGGAGTGTGAACAAGTGGTTTTAAAAAGTGGGAGCTGTGACTTAGAAGTTGTGCGTGGAGTCCCAGCCAGGGGGGAGAGATGATGAGTGGACAAGTTGAGCCGGGTTGGCCGCCGAGGGACGGCTGCGGGCCAAAATATTTGGGCATTGTGCGCATCGTTCTGTCTATCTGTGAACCACAATGGCCTCGAGCTTTGTTACTCTTTGTGCGCAGGCCTCCTCTCTATCGGCCGATCTATCGCCCTTGCCCTTTGTGTGAGGGGAGCATAATGTGTGTGTGTGTGTGTGTGCGTAAGATCGTGTGTTAACAGTGAGGACACATGCTGCAGACTGGCTGTAAACAGCAGAATAGTCCGGAAAACAGGTCAAATGAAAGCAGTTTATTCTCTCTCCAGACACACAAACCCAGAGAACATGTCAGAGACATTGTCGACCCCTCGAGCGTTCTGCGTATAACGGGATTAACATATTGACTTTCCTATTTGGAGGAATTTGAGATACGGTGGAGCCAGCTCGAGTTTGCGAGCTATCGATCCGTCCCATGTTTTCTCCAAACGCAGAACTGGCTAATGCAGCTTTTTTTAGCGGGTGATGAATACACAATGCAACATTAGCACTAAGTGTGGCTGGGTCAAAATGAGAAAAATGGCTGGCGGCTGCAGACTTATTGATTCATTAACAGCAAGAGAATGACAGCTGAATTTAAAAAAAGATGTTGCCTCAGCTGTAGCGTGCATGTGGGCGCGTATGCGTGTGTGTGTGCCTGTGTGTGTGTTCCGCTCTGTGTAAGCATGATAACAACCTGACGGAACATTACTCAGGAGGCTGCTCATCAAGAGCTCACCACTCCACCTGTGACATCATGCTGCAGCCTCAAAAGCTTCAGAAAAACAGCATCAGACAGATGAAGGGTGCTTTTAGATGGTGTTAAATGTTTTACTGTCCCAAAACACATTCACATTCAGTTCCCCTTTGATTGCTTCTTCTATCTATTATTATCTTTCCTTATGATTAAGTCAGAATCTGGGATAATGACACAATGGGGAATTCTCTAATTCTCTTTAATTTTCCTATTCTCTGAATTGGAGGAGGAGTATACGGTTGGATGTGTTCATGGTCACGGTTAAATACGGCATTTCTGGGGATGCTTCTGAAAGGTTTTGTATTTTTCAGTATTACTTCATACAAAGTGTTGGGGAATGATATTATGAATACATGATCATATTGTGGTATAATTTTACAAATAACAAATGGAAGGCAAATTAAGGCTTGACCCAACGATTGCATTCCTCAAAATGTGACAAAAATACATAGATACAAATGCTACTGAATGGTTGTTTATTAAAATAATGATCTATTTGAGTCAGTATCTGGCTGATATCCGTTTTGTCAGTTTAATCCAGTCTTGGGACAGAATATCTCAGTCTCTGTTTATTTGAACAGCCTTTAAGCTGCTGTGAGTCCCCCAAAGTCCACATTTTAGAGTCATGAACATCAATATGATTTGGCTTACAGGTCCAATCTTAAACTTGGAAATAGTATACTGTCTAAAATATATTCTTAACTACTTATTCTGTTCTGTTGGAGCTTTCAGCCACTTTCTGTGGCCTTCATCAGCTGATTAACTTTCTTAATTACAACTCAGCAAAGTCCATTTGCAATGAAGGCAATGAAATGGGCCCGAAAGCTCTGAAAGAAATCCACTAAACAGCGTTTGAGTAAAGATGATGTGTTCAATCAATTTATAATGTAATTATCTAATTGCTCCTGTAAAGCTTCATCAGAGGAGCATTTAACTGCATTAAAAAGATACAACCTTAAACACACAAGCTTAGTAAAGATGTCGTCTTAAACCACACTTAAAGAATGGTTGTGAAATCCACTGATTTACTCTGTTTGTAAGCGATAAGCTACTTGAAAACTATTCCAGTTAGTTACTCTAAATCTTTTTACAGTATTTTTACAATATGTAACTTGTCACTAGCTGCTTGTTAATAACTGAATTTCACACTAAGTTGTGCACAGAAATTTTCCCATGAAGCAACAAAAACCAACGTAAGGCATCTGGCCTCCTCCATCTGCAGCTCACTGGACACAATAAGCCCTTAAAACCCAGTCTGGTTCTTCTTGTGTTGGTTTGGGCAATTTCAGGGAGCATCTGTAGCTTGACAGATGGAGGAATCAAGGCAGGGGAAGGTAGAGATGGCGGATAAAGAACTTCAGCACTGAATATAAAATGATTGTTTGTGTGCATATAGACACAGATGTCGAGGGGAACTGGGGCAGACTTTATTTAGATTAGGAGAGGTTTATTTTGCTCCTGTCTGGTGGGTCACCATGTGCAGCTTGTATCCCGGAAGCTGACAACGTGACAGAACGGAGGCCTGATCACTATGACCTGTAACCATGGGCCGTAGCATGAGTGTATTATGGTGCGTGGTATGTGAGCAGCACAGTGGGAGAACATGGGTAACTGCTCCAAATGAGCTATGATGGGATCAGACTGTCCAAAGCCCCCCAAAGCTGCTCCTAATTCCTTCATAAAACCAGCAGAGCTCCCTTTAGGTTCATTAGTGATCGTGTTGATATCCCTGCTTAATCCTTACCCGAACGACTCCTTCCTAACGCAGACAAAGAGCAAACGCAGTATGTCCCTCCTGTGGTGTCTCTATCTGGTGCCGCGCAGACATCCTCCATGACCCAAGAAACGCTGCTAATCTGGGCCTCTGCCCTCCCCTGTCTGTCCCACAGCCACCCCATCTCCCAGTTAAAAACAACCCCCCCCGCACCACTAATCTCCTACGATGGTCCAGCAGATGATGCAGAGACGAGAAAGGAATGACGGGGAGTGGAAAAACAACCAAATACTGTGATTGCTGTCCCTTTTTTAGTTGTCATTTAACACGCTGCAGTGAAAAGCTCATCTTTTCCCGACTGCCCTCTTAGTTCTATCGACCCCGTTAACACAGCCACCACACACAGCTCTCTGGATACCGGATACCTAAGATCCCTCGTCTCTTTCAACCAGGACTTTCCCAGCGCGCTCGCTTCCTCTCTTCTCCGCCAGCCTCCGTCACCGTCCAGCTCTGGAGTCCTTTTAAAAGCAGTCGAGCTGGAACGATGGCATGAGAGACAGAGAGGGAGTCTGTGCACACATCCCTCTTCCAGTCTTCCATGGCGATAGATGACACCACAGTCCTTCCCCTCACACACAGCCTCTGGAGCCCATGGCTTCGTGCAGGATGGACTGATCCTGATGAGTGTTTATGGCACTTCATTTACAGTCATCCATTGCTGTCCCCAATGCCCAAATTGTCCCCAAATGCGGGGCGTGCATGCCTGTCCATGTTCGGTCCCCGTCATCACAGTCTCTAAATTGTACAGTTGGAGCAGGAAATGCCTCGCCTGAGATGAAGTTGATCTTTAAACCGGTGCGTCCTGGCAGCAGAAGGACATAGTTACAAAACACATGATTGAGAGGTATGGGATGACTAAACAATCAAACTAAATGACAGCTCTGCCGTTTACTAGACAAAGTGTCGCTTTAGGCCAATTGAAAGAAATAGCCTGTCATCAGTGGCAGTTGGATAAGCTTGTCTTTAGATCATAAATCCTTTTGAAAGACTCTGCTGAGACAGGTTCTTCAAGTTTTCTACGTGACTGAAGCGTTTTCGAGTCAGAGGTAGCAGAGTACAGGCAGGCTCTTTGTCCCTTTCACCATTGACCGCACTACAGAATCTAACTAAATACAGAAGTAAAAAAAAGGGTAGTTTCCAGCCAAATTCGGAGTGATTGACATTAAACGTGTTGGTGCACGTGCCGAATCCTGTGACTCTACCAGGGAAAAAAAGGTTTTGGAATTACCATGGGTGAACCTCAAAACAACTTGTCCAGCAAAAAAAAAAAAATCCAGCCCAGGGGATTCTGCCTCGCACTCTTTAACCAAAACAACTTCCCCATATGATGTTCTCTGTAACCATGTGCTTTCCACAGAAGGACATGAGAAGGGAATCCCCTGTTAATCCTAACATGAAGTCCAGCCACATTAGTTGCCGTGGCCCTCGGGCCCCGCCCACCTTACCTCCTTGTGTCCATTACAAACATGTATTACAGGAATTCACTTCTGTTTGCTTTGTCATGGTTTTGTTAATACGTTTTCACAAAGATACACTCTTATAGTAGTGGACAGTATTTTGTGCAAAATACCGACTTCCCTGTGTGTAAATACAGCACTTTGTAGTTATAGTTTGTGTATGTATGTATGTATAAATATATACATTTATGTATGTGTGTGGGTCTGGGAGACAGACAAAGTAGGTCTTATCAGTGTGGGAATGATCTGAAGCCCTGGTGCACTGTGGCTTGCTGACGTGCTGTATCTTGCTGTAGGTGTGGGACAGGGAACAATCTCTGAGCGTTCCTCCCATTTTCCTTGCAGTTCGCCCAACTATATTTCCTGTCTCCTCGATTAATTATCGGAGAAAAGCCAAAGGCGGGGAACCCTCCAACTCACAACCTCCACTGAGGAAGACAACGGGGTGGGGGGGGGGACTTTTAAGCCACCATGTTGAATATTTGACCACAACTAATAAATCAATCTCCCCATCTAACTCTGTAAGATATTGATCATCTCCCAAAAAAAGTGTAGAGAAAAGTAGACGCACACGGATTCCAGTGGGAGGGTAGATGGTGGAAGCGGAGGAAAGCAGGACAGGAAAGGAGTTTCTCTCTTCCTTTCCATTGTGTGTCCTTGCTGTCTCTCCTTCTGCAATGTCCTCTTAACTGTCATGAGCAGAGGATCCCTTATCGCAACTCTCCTCTCTCCTCAACACATCCCTCCTGTCAGCGAGGCACCACAGCCCTTCCCTTTCTCTCTCTCTGCCAGCTTCTACCATCACACACACACACACACACACACACACACACACTTATGTCTGTCTCCGTCTCTTACGCATTGACCTCTAAACGTAGCTTCCCTATTTGTTGGACACATCCCTCCTGTCAGAAAGCTGTGTCTCCCTCTACTCTTCTTCAGTAATCAGGCCAGTGCTAAATACATGAAGTGCTTCCTTCAAACAACTAATCATTTATAAAATACCGGCATGAAGGTACATCTTTATGCACCCTGCGCACACAGCCTCCTAGCTTTACGTCGGTATCGAGCTCCTCTGGTTTTCACAACGGTCATCAAGAAGCCTGTTGCCATGGTAACGGGTCAGATGCTGAGTGCGGGAGACGCAGTGGTGTCCCTCTGTCAGCAGGATACAGACGGAGCCACTAATATCCGCCGACAGAAGAACCAGCGGGCGGAGCGCTGACTGCAGCACAAAACAGGTTCAACGCTTCAACGTTGGCTCCTGATTGAACGCGGCGGCGCAGTGCACCGTGAAGTGTTTTATTTTAAATGATTTTCAGCAGGAGAACCACAAAAAGGGGCCGACTCAGGGGCCCCTCCTCTCTCTCTCTCTCTCTCTCTCTCTCTGCTTGTGCGGTTTAAACGTCTCGCCTTTCTGTGGATTATCTCCGCCGACAGAGGAGACGTTAGATGGGAAACGCCTCTGACCACAATAAAGACTTGACCAGACATAAACCAGCCGAGGCTGTCACATGCGGGTCCAACAGAAAACAAAAGAACAGTGGGCTATTCTCGGCAGTTTTTGGGAAAGCACCTAAAATCTGTTGGTCTCTCGCGGAGCAGTAAGATTGGAGTTGACCATCCATGTGCTGCCATGCTGGGACAAAGCTTGTTTGCTTTGAAAATGTAAACTCCATTGTTACAGTATGTCTGTATTACATAATGCGTTTGTCTCCCCCATATTTTCCTTGTATACAGTGTGTGCATTATCTATCATGGGGTGTGTCTGTGTAATACGTTTTGGGGTCATTTGACATGTTATCAAACCGAAGTTTGGATCTTGTATAGTTACTTCTCAACCTAACAAGCCTATATTGCCTTGCCGGGTAGTGCTCTTGGTGCTGTCTGGTACCTTGTAGGTGTGTGTTGTGGCCTTTGCCACTAGATGGAGTTAAATCTCTGTAAAAGGAAGAGTTTGTGAGACTGTACCTGTTAAACCTCACACCCTTAAAGTTTCCAGTGTTTTTTCTCTGCTGTTGGTCTGGTCCTTCCCCTGTGTGCTCTCGTCTCTGATGGTTGTGTTTCTGTGTTCATCAGACTGTAGCTACACGTGTCACCTGGAGTGTGAGAGCAAGGTCCAGCTGGACTGCAACCGGAAGGACGGAGGGCGTGAAGAACGTGAAGAACGTCCATCGCCCAGAAGACGCTGCTCCTCTGCGGCCCCTCGGCTCAAGGCGAGTAGTCGAATGCAAAAAATGAAAATTCACCCAGTAGAAAGGTTGTGGCTAACTATTTGTTACATTTCTAAGGGCACTACACAAGGGCATCTGAATTTACGTGGGTTCAAACTTTTTGTAAGTGTGCAGAGGTGTACATGAGTCCCAATTGAGTAATGGCAGTGTTCACTCGGCAGCATCTCTCCAAACCTACACTCAATTGCATAATCATCCTCCTCTTTCACAACATGTTGCACCTAAGTTGTCTACTTGTGAATTTATATACTGTATGTGCTTATCTGCTTATATTTAGTCATTGAATGTTCCCGGGGACAGAATATGCTCCGTCACATAAACCTGTGATGTGCCTCCATCTGCCCTTCACGTGTCATGGCCTCCACCCTCCTCCTCTTGGAACTTCTGTTATGGCATAGCTGTGTCAGCTCAACCTATTCTCAGATGAGCTGTATGCTCGCAGAATACATGAAGCCATCCACTATTTCAAATGTTAAACAAAAAAGAAAATCCATTCTTACTCGTACTGTATGATGGGATTCATTCATTCTGTACAATAATTATGTCAAAGCACTCCAAATAGTGCTTCGCCCACTCTCACTAGTTATAAGTACATGTGAGTGCTCATGCTGCTTGCATGTGGCATCCAAGCCTCAGTCACCCACACGATGCGAACCAAACACACACACACACACACACACACACACACACACACACACACACACACACACCCAGCATGCACAAAAGAAAGCTGGATAACCCCGGAGGCTTGCAGCAGAACCATGGCAGCTACTCTAAGCCTAGAGAGAAGATAACGCAAAATCAGGCCCTGGTAGTCTGCCAGGTACTTCTTTTCACAGGGAGCATGAGCAAATGCACGCAATTATTCTAGCGTGAAATATGAGGGGAATGGCAAATATTGGTTCGACCAAAGAGGAGGATGAATTGAGGACATTTACTATGTAATGAAAATACATTTTGTACAGTTATTTTTTTGCGTATCCACTCTTACTTCATGTTTCAGAGTGTAACACTTTGTTAGTACACGAGCAAGCACGGAGATGTGACAGATTATTTCCTGGGTTCCTCTTTCTCCCCTTTTGCTCTGTTTACTAGCTGCAGCTGTGTGTGTGCGCGTGCATGTGTGCGTTCTAATTTCCCCCCTGTTCACCCGCAGCTCTGCTCTTTTTTTAAAATCATACTGCAAAGGCGGACAGATGACCATATTATGCGGGATCAATCTCCTCAGCAGTGACAAGGGCATCTTCTGCTTTGTGACAAGGTGGGTCACTGCCAGAGTCAGGGGGCAGATTGTGGGGTCAGCCTAAGGTTAAACGATCACCGCAATCCCCATCCGCATGGCCGTAATTCATTATTTTCCTAATCTCGCTGTGAGCCGTCCCCTCCATAGGGGACACGCAGCCGTGGAGGGGGATGTTTTGGCAGTGTCACGCCCACGATTTGATTTGAATACAAAACGAAAGCCCTTATTAAATGTGCCACAGCGCAACACAAAAGCCACGTTTTACCAGCCTTTCTGCAGCCTCCCGTCACTGCTGTGATGCTTCGGTGATGCTTCATATCGCTCACTCATAAGCATTTCTCTTTCTACTTAATCACCTCCCTCTCTCTCTCTCTCTCTGCAAGAGGAAGTAGCGCGTGCTCTGCAGGGTGCAGCTGCAGGCAGGAAGAGAGAGAGAGAGAGAGAGAGAGAGAGAGAGAGAGAGAGAGAGAGAGAGAGAGAGAGAGAGAGTAGAGTGAGGGGGGGCGCTGATAACACGCTCAACCACAGATGGTTGAGCAAGGCTGCAAGAGAGTGAGGGGGGGAGCGCGGGGAGAAGAGAGAGAGAGAGAGAGAGAGAGAGAGAGAGAGAGGCATCCGTCTCTCACGTAGTGTTGACAAAGCGAGAAGAGGAGAGGAGAGAGGAGGGATCACGTGGTCTGTGGACGTCTCGTCGCTGTCTCCTGCGGGCGGATGGATGCTCACCACTCAATACATGCCGGGCCTGAGCTGAATGAACTGCTTCTGTTTCTCGTCGCGTAGACGCGGACACTGAGGGGGGCGGGGGGGTGTGCGGTGTGTGTGTGTGTGTGGGGGGGGGGGGGGGTTAACTCAAGCCACCTCCCTGTTAACAGACTCTGCGACACCGGTATGTTTCTATGCGCGTGAGAGGGTCACTCGCGGTGCATGAGCGTGTGTGTGTCTGTGTGTGTGTGTGTGTTTACACGTTTGGCTGCAAGGGTACGTCGCGTGTGTGACACCGGCGGCGTCAGAGCGCACGCACGCGCACACATACGTGGAAGGAGGAAGTGACTAGCCCGTACGCGCTCTCGGATTTCCTGGGTCTCTCCTCTCCGGTGGCACGCGAAGCGCCGAACCCGAGCCGAGTTCACCTGTCTCGCCCCCCCCGCACGCGGGACTCAAACTCTCCTGGATGCATCGGAGGAGGAACGCGGACTTTTCTTCCTGGATGAGAGACGGACGACGAGAGGCGCGTTGACTCTTGACTCCTCTTCTGCTGCCGTTGTTGAGATACGCCAGCACTTCCCCCCCTCCCCCTCCCCCCCCGACCTGTCAACGTGTTGTTGCACCGGTCGCCTGGGGACTCCTCCGGACCTCTCCATGACCGTCAACGCGGTGCTGAACCCCTCCATGACCAGCAGTAACAGCATGAGCAGCGGGTACTGCAGCCTGGACGACGAGAGCGAAGACTTCACTTTCTTCACGGCCAAGACCTCGTTCTTCCGCAAGAGCCACCATGCGGCCAAGGTACAGGTTCAGGGTCCCTCTGAGAGATGGAGGTGTGACACCCCCCCCCCCCCCCCCCCCCCCCCCCCTCACACGGGTCTGTTGATGCGTGTTTCCACTGTGCTGGGAACTAAACGGCCACTTGTATCTAAAACTTGCTCGGGCGAAAGCAGAAGGGTGGAGAGGAAGTGGTGGTGTGCGTGTGTGCGTGTGTGTGTGTGTGTGTGTGTGTGTGTGTGTGTGTGTGTGTGTGTGTGTGTGTGTGTGTGTGTGTGTGTGTGTGTGTGTGTGTGTGTGTGTGTGTGTGTGTGAGCGAGTGTAGGTACGTCTGTTGTGTCATATTGTCATATTTCAGCAGAGATGTGAAGGGATGGAAACCTACACATTCCATAGAGGCTTCTTCTCAACAGTGCGTAGGAGATGTTTCCGTAGATACAGAACTGATACGTGTGTGTGTCTGTGTGTGTGTGCGCGTGTGTGTGTGGAGCAACTACTTGACTGTAGCGAACCATTTTCTCAGTTACCATAGCAACTCAGGGTTTTGTTGGCACTCACTTCCTGAGCTCTGCTTTTGGTCTACTGTACATATTACTGCACACATTATAGTGTCAGAGAGCTTAGCCTCAAAATAAGCAGAATTGCTCGCACTACCGGTATTTAGATGCTTCTCTATTGTTGTCGGGGCCTTTCCCATAATGCAAAGGTGACTGAATCCTCTTCTGTACATACGTAGAAAAGTAATTGGGGTTTTTTTGGCTGCAAAAAACCCACACAGTCATTTGCATTCATATAAAACACACACACACCATTGTCTACTGTTCTGGTCCTGACTCTGTCTTTGGTGTCTGACTTCGAATAGGTATAATATCTGAATAATTGACCAGCTGTGTTGTCAGTGTGCACAGTTAGAGTTGCTGCTTTGCTGAGGTAGAAGGGTTTTGGGATAATAAGGAACAGCTCTTGAATTGCGTCCTCTAGTAGAACCCTAAAAAAGGCCTTGAAGGGATAGTTTCCTGCTTTAGTCCTGCATTTGAATATGACAAGAAGATAATGCAGAAGAGCTTTTTGTGCAAATAGAGACACTATCACATATGCTGTGTCTGAAGATTGCCAGATATGTCGCAGTTATGTCGTCTTCCGTGCCTCTGTGCATTCATGTGCCCAGACACAGGGAAACAGTTAAATCCATCAAAACTGGGGAAGGAGGGTTCATATCTTCTTTGCTTCATTAATTATTTCCAGCACTCAGCTTTTGCTCCAGATTAGCAGGCCAGCTTTAATGTGTGTGTGTGTGTGTGTGTGTGGTGAGCAGGGGGCATGCTCAGTTTATCCAGGTCTGCTTTTTGATGCGGTGAACATTAACAACATAAGACTGAAGTATCTCAGACACTGCACACATCAAGCAATTAGGGAAAGGGTCTGGAGGTGGACTAAATGCTGTAAAATGTTAAAAGATTTCATCTAGAAAACACAATACACACGTATATAATATGATGCATGGCTTTACATTCCAAGCCCATAAAAAGTAGATTAACATCAATCAGCATGTGTGTTTCTCCATCCGGCGTCACCCCTCGTCACTTGACCCGGTCAAGGCGCTGCGCTATTGCACATGTTCATGAGATGTTGTTGAAATCTGACAAAAGATTTAGCTCTGTATCAATCGAGTATTAGTTACTTGAGTTCTGACAGGGCCGCCATGTCCTCAATCGTGCCCACTTGTAATAGATCCGAGACTCTAGTGTTACCTGAAGATCACAATGTCAAAATCTACCACACACCCACACAAAGGTGTGACTGAGTCAGTCAGGAGTGAGTTTGAGTGGACAAAGAGCTCGTCACGTTAGGCACGTTCGTATCATGCCGACTACTTTGCAGCCACATTTCCAAAGGGTGACCTCTCTTGTCTTTTCTCATCAGAGCGAGAGCATCAACACTTACTCAGTCACCCTGAGGGTTGTGTGTGTGTGTGTGTGCTCGTGTGTCTGACACTTATGTAACGGTCTGTCTTCCACACACTAAAGCTGCATTACATCTCTCTGAATCCGCCATAATTAAACTGGATTAACTGGCTTGGACCTGTCACCTGTAATATTATTATTATTATCAGACAATGACCAATCATATCGTGGGAACTAAAAGAGATGCTGATGTTTTCTAGGTGAAATAATCTTTAGTTGTTGTATCCTTTTAATAAAATGGACGTTTTTTTTCCTCACGTGTGTCATCAGGTAGGTTCTGTTTGTTCAGTAAAAATGAGAAATTAATTGGAGTAAAACATCATCGTTTAGCATCTGAGATTAGAACTATTTCAATAAGACTTAAAAAAATCAATTTCCCTGGAATCAAACTATAGATATAAATCATTTTCATTTGCTATTATTGATTTAAGGTGCTAGTACCTCAAACAACAAAACTGTCTGTGTTGTCTTATAATCCCAGTTCAGACTGATTAGGACGCGTTCCATGTGGAACTCTATTGTCCCCTGGCGCCGTGACGGGTGCAGACGGGCAGGGCGCCGCCTCTGATGCGCTCACAGACTCGCGGACAAACGCAGGAATTCCTGCGAGGTTCTTTTCACTTTGTTGCCTTAGACGGGGGAAAGATTTGGCACACAGGTCACCTCCTCCAGGTCCTAGAGGTTCTTTTTAACCCTTTAAACTTAATGTGAGTGAGTCGTTGGAGAAACAGAACCGGGGCTGCACATTTGGAAAGGGGCTTGCATCCTGATCAAAAGGGATTTCCATAGTTGAATTTGTGACCTGCAACATCAAAAAAGACTCCGATTTGAAGAACCATAAATGCAGGAGGAGTTGTCGAAGAGAGATAAAAGCAGCAACAAAAAGAATAAACGTGGAAGCCAAAAATCAAAGGTCCCCTTTGCTGTTCCTATTCACACGCACAGCGTGCACGCGAGTGTTGTTACTCATCACAAGGTGTGTGCGCACACAGAAACGCACACGCTTTATCACACAAGCCGAGGACTCCCCTCCAGAAAGGACTTCTGCCCTTAATTCTTTCTTTCTCTTTCTTTCTCTCTCTGCCACAGAAAATGCAAACGAACAAGAGAAGGGAAAAAATGCCTTTGTGAGGATGCATCCACTGTACTATAAATAACCCAGTCAAACTCTGTGTTGCTAAGGCTGGCTCAGTGGCCGCTCTTTCATCATTCCTCACCCCGTACTCTCCTCTTTCACTGCATCCTCCTCTTTGCCTTCCCTTCCTCCCTCCCTCCTTTTGTTGCTCCTTCTCTCACCCTCTGTCAAAAAGGGAAATGAGTGAGAGGGAGGCGGCGCCGTCAATATACGCGCGCTGTGATGCTGAATGCCCGATTTGCTCCATTAACAACATTTCTGGTCTCGCCTTTGAGCTATGGAGTCGTTGGAGTTGTGTGATCATGAAGAAGAGACCGCATGAAGTTTGTAAGAAAGCCCCGTCGGCGTCAGAGAAACAGGTGGAAAAAGATGGAGGCAGGTGTTGTCACGAGTAGTGCAAGAACCAGCCCGAGGTCATGTTTAGTCTGATGACAACATGCCTGCGAGTCAGGTCGTATACTCACAGAGGTTCGAAGGGTTCAAAGGTCTTTCTTGTTTCTGGTGTATCCAGATACATCCTCCAAGGTGGAGCATTTGATTTTTACAGGAATTGTGGAGGGTGATGCGCCATCTGCTGGTTAAAATATAATGAGCATTCTATTGAGTTTAATATTTCTCTTCTTGCTTTGCAGCCGAAGGAGGCCAAGGAGGAAGAGGAGGATGGAGCAAGGGACCTGTCAGAGGAAGAGGTGCAGACAAGGATCGAAGAGTACAATGCTCAAGTCTCTGAAAATGGCATGAAGCTGGTGAGTTTTTAACTATTATTGCAGCTGCTGAATGTACTGTGTTATATACATGTATAATGGCTACTATCAATGCAACTGCCCTTTTACAACTTCCTTGCTCTATTTTGATGAATAGAAACAGGAAATAGAGCTGAAACATAATGTTGAAAATGATTTACAAAAAAAGGGTACACATAAGTTAAACGAGTGCGGGAAATAACAGCAGTGAGGAATTGATTTGAATTGTTTACCCTAATAAGTGTTGTCAGCATTAACGATGTATGGTTTCATCAAAGTAAAGTAACTTCTATATACGTTACATTTTCCCCCCTTTGTAAATATGCAATGAATCCTCCTAGGGGTGGAACAAATACTGGTTCTGTGTTGTTGTGACTTAGAATAGTTTGACATTCAAGCATATATGGTTGTTGGCCTTAGGTGCGTGGAATGAAAAGATTGATACCACTGCTGTGTCTCGCAGATTAGCTTAGCTTAGCATAAAGATGGGTAAAAGTGCTAACCTTTCCACCTGATTTCAGTCTTTATGCTAAGATAGCTAATGGTTGCTGGCAGCAGCATCATATTTATACATCATACAGGCGTGAGATTTATCAAGAGCCAGAACTAATTGTTCTCTCCAGTCCTGCTGTAGTGAACACAGCCACACCGAACTCTCCTATCGTCTCTTTCTTTCTCCCTGCGCGCTCAAGGCTTCGGACGGATCCTACACAGGCTTCATTAAGGTCCACCTGAGGCTCAGTCGGCCAGTCACCGTCCCCGAGGTGGAGGCGGCGGGCTCAGAGGGAGAGTCCAGGCAGACGTCTGGCCAGGATGGGACGGACGGTGGGCAGAGTGAAAAGAGGACCTCCTTCTACCTGCCCAGTGACTGTGTGAAGCAGCTGCACATCAGCTCTCTGACTACCACCAGAGAGGTCATCCAGGGCTTGCTGAAGAAGTTCATGGTGTTGGACAATCCCCGCAAGTTTGCACTGTACAGGCAGACGCACCGCGACGGACAGGGTGAGCAGAAGACGCCCGCTTACTAGATTGTCTGCAGAAGACATGTGGAAGACACAGCATTGAATGATCTTTGTGCTTTCTCCTCCTTTTTAGATCTGTTCCAGAAGCTTCCCCTGTGTGAGCGTCCTCTTCTTCTGAGGTTGAAAGCAGGGCCTGACCCGCAGCACCTCAGCTTTGTCCTGAAGGAAAATGAAACTGGGGAAGTGGAGGTTAGAAAAAAAAACTGACATTTGCACACGGACACTCCCATGTTTAACCCCTTCATGTATCGGTTTTTGCTTTATTGTCATGAAAGCTGAGGCCATATTCTCTTTGTCAGACAATCATTGAACGCTATTAGCTAAATCTTTCTGCGGTATGACAACGTGTGTCTATCATTCTCTTACAGTGGCATGCATTCTCTGTTCCCGAGTTACAAAACTTCCTGGTAATCCTGGAGAAAGAGGAAGCGGAGCGCGTGCGGATAGTGGTGCAAAAGTACACTGCGTACCGACAGAAACTACAACATGCCCTTCAACAACATGACCCCTGACCCCATGGCCTGATACCTTACGACCTTAACCCAGGGAGAGACTGCCCCTCTGAACGCTGAGCCCCTGAAGACACGTCATCTATTCCGAGACGGGAGAAGAGCTGAACTTTTCTCCACCCTCCACACACAGAAACACCCAAACATACAGGATATCCACACTCGGATGCATCCCATTTCTCAGGACGCATGCAACAAGCCCCCTCCGCCAACCACACATCCACTACCCGCGGGGTGGAGAAGGGGGTTAAAGCGACGTGAAAGGTTACAGGGTGTGTGACCTGATAGCAGATTGGGCAAGCACACACACACACACACACACACACACATGTGAATATGAATTATTACAGTTTTCCCTATTAGAGAGATTCCCTTTTCTTCTGCTACTTCTGCTGCTGCTACTGTAAGTGTTACTTATGCATGAGTCTCTCTCAGCTCAGCCCCCTGCACATGGAGCTAGAAGGAAAATGGAAGGCATGGATTATTTTGGATGAAAGGACAATCATACGGGGTGTTCTTTTTCATTTTATTTTTCCTGGAATTGATGTTCAGAGTTATCTCCTGATGTATTATATCTGTGCTGGAATATAAGAGGTGTTTGCGAGGAAAATGTGAGAAAGCAAGATCCATTCTCTGATTTTTCTCAGGGAGCATGCGTTAAACAAAGAGAAAACCTAAAACTTAATACAACTCCCTGTTTCAGATAACTTTGTTCCAAAAACCAGCCTTTGGCATTCGATTCTATCATATTATTTTCCTACTTTAGAGCCACGTGAGAAGCCACTCTCTAGTGCTTTGTGGACTGGGGAGGTCTTGGATCAGACCCGGTCACCAATCATCTCCCTCACATCTCTCAGACAGTAACTGTGATTTCATTTTACCTCCCCAAATCCCCATGCTGAGCGAGGCAATCTGCATATGTCTATAGATTTTACACTTTATTGTAAAAGAGATTTTACAGTTATTATGAGTTGCATTTGAATGTGAGGTTTTTTATTATTTTTTTCACACCAAAGTTTAGAAGGACAGACGTATTGAGAGGATTTTAAAGGGATACAAGACACATGTATCTGCTTAAAGGTGGTGTCTGTTAAGATAAAAACAAATCAGCTTCTGTTTTTGCACATATAGATGGAGGTCACTGAATAGCCCAAGTCTTTGTGGGCGAGCATGCATTTCTGCTTCTCTTATCTTTTCATCTCCCCATGTAAAACTCCAGAAAAAAAGATTATATTGAATCCATGATAATGGCTATGATGTACCAATGATTTGTTTGCTATGTATTATGTAGACACTGGAAACAGAGTGGTGGTTTAACTTGCTTTGTTTTGTTATTGCAATGATTATTAATATTATTTTGGGATCATTCCTACCAGTGTGTGTGTGTGTGTGTGTGTGTGTGTGTGTTAGAGAGAGAGAGAGAATGCGAATAGTGTTTTATAATGAGTGACTGTGTATTATCAGCGCTCCCTCATGGGCCTCACTTATAACATGCATTGTGTGCACGTGTAACATAACGCATCACAACTGCATATTAGCTTGTCTTATAAACATTATGTGAAATGCATTTATCATAGAATTAATGCATTGAACCAAAGCATTTACAATCTTCATTTCCCACACATTCTTCATCTTTTAGGTAAAACCATAGAAATATTGATAAATGAGGCCCTTTGTCCATAAGCACGTGCTTTTATTATTTTCAATGCCACCACCCATCGCCCGAGCTGTTGTGGCTGGCAGTGCCTTTTGTTTCATGTGCCCCTGTGAATATATGGAAGGTGTGTTTCAGCACACAGGTGCCTGAGTGTGTGTGTGGGGGCTTTTGCATGTGTGCAAATTTCTTGGGTGGTGTTGTACATTTTTCTTTCTTTCAGATCCCCTCAATACATTCGTCTTTCCAACAACACTCTGTAGGCGTCTGTGTGTGTGAGACTGTGGTGTGTTTTATTTATTTCATGGTCCACCTCATTCCTATAATATTATCTCAAGGATGGTGAATCCTTGATGCTATTTTTTCTGCAATGTATTTTGGTTGATTTGAAGAAGTGTGTGTGTGTGTGTGTGTGTGTGTGTGTGTGTGTGTGTGTGTGTGTGTGTGTGTGTGTGTGTGTGTGTAAAATTAGCAGAACTGTACAGAATATAACAACAAAATAAAAAGGACACCCTTTACTTGAATGTTATCATGTGTCTGGGTTCGTTGTGGTTTCACTGAAGAACACAGCAGTAAAAAAAAGCATTACTCGTCTGCATATTATGTCGATCTCAACGTTATGATGAGGCGCAAAATGGTTCCCTTTGTCTTCAACCTTAACATGAGAAGAAAATCACATAATGGAGATATATGTCGCATTGCATAACACATGTAGAAATCTATAAACCACGGGGGATCTGGAAGGAATCCTCAGCTACTCCTCTCAGTTGCTTTCCCTGAAAAGACATTTTCCTCGTCCTTTATGTTATTAAAAAGGTTAAAAATCCACACAGGTTAAATGTCTCTTTATTGGTCTGTCCAGCAAAGGTGTTTCGAGAGAAGAAAATATTGACAGAATATTGACTTCACTAGAGGCCAGCTTGTATTACTTTCAAATAACCAGCAGGTGACAGTATCTCATCTGAAGAGCAAGCAAGCTATCTCATCACAATAAATGTAAATTGTAAATAAAGCAGATGCACTTGAGTGTGTGATTCTGTTGCCATAAATGTTTTCTTATGCTCCATGTAATGAGACCCTTTTTTTACGCAGTGACACAAGTTTTACACAATTCTTTCTCTGACACCCTGTGTTTTCAAAGGGTATTCAAAACGAGGTGTTAGACTAATGAACCCCCCCCCCCCCCCTCAGGTGTCAGTGTCTGTCACACTCTGAGACCAAATACAGCCAGATCTCACAACCTCCACAGCAGCCTAATGGCAGCTGGTCCGCTGGTCCGCTGGTCCGCTCTCCTGCTGTGCTTGTAAATTCACTGGCTGTTATTAAAGCACACGTGCGCCTCGAACCCTTGTGAGAAGATAGCGCAGTAAGCAAATCAATTTATAGCCATCGTCACCCAACTCTCTCTATACACCACCATCTAAGAATAATCCGCACAGCCATGCTGCCCTTAAAGACGGCCTGTAGGGCCGACTAAAACGGAGTCGGTAAGCTTATTTATGGAAGCAAATATAGACGGACCCCACTTCTCACCTCTGAGAAAGAGCTAAGATTAGCGTGTCCCTCTGCCAAGCATGTATCACTGTCTGAATATAGACTGTTCCCCTTCTCGTGCCTGACCGGTCTCACTCCGTCTGTCCTCTGCCCTGCCCCTAAGTGCATCAATCCGTGTATAGATGTCCGGAGCTCATCCAGTTTCAGTGTAGGCATCAGCTTTCCTGATAGGGCATATGTGTGGGGTTAAAAGAGGTCCAGTTTGGTCTATGAAAAGTACAAAATTATCAAATTAACTACTTATGCTTATTATATATTTTGGATTCCCTGGGAAGGCGAAAAGCCTTTGACCTTTTGAAAAAGGGATGCTGAGTTTGGACTAATCAATGAGCCGTAGTCTTGACTTGTGGTTATTGATAAACTGACCATTAATAACAGCAGACTAAATGCCAACTATTCTACTTTAATGTTCCATAACTCCATATTCCACGTGTACAACCACGTACATCAAATATTAACCCTCCATTAACTACTTAACATGAATGGCCGAAAAGCCGAGAAAATACGTATATCACTGGAGCACCCTCGCGTCGCAGAGCTCCGTGCGGCCGCTGGGGGGCGCCCTCCTGCTGGCCGTATGGATGCTGGCTAAGCCCCGCCCCGCCCCCTCCTTCCCCCGCCCGCCCGCCCGCCTGCTGCCCTCCGGGCACACCGAGGACTCCCTTAGCAACAACTCACAGCCGCGTCGAATAAAGATACTTCCACCACAGTGAAGACGGATTAAAACACCGCCGCTTTATTGCACCGAGTACAGGCGACGCTGCTTTTTTTCTCTCTCTCGTGCGGACGCGGTGCTCCGGTTGTTTCGATGGGGCTCGAGCACAGCTAGCGAGCTAGCCTGTTTTGGCTAGCCACCCCCCACCCCTCCACCCCTTTCACCGAAGACGAGCGAAGCTGTCCCCCGAAGCAGGGCAACAGTCGTGGGGGGTTCAACCCGAGCGGTAGCATCGCAGCTCGCTTAACTACCAAGTCAGCTAACCGGTAATAAGCACGGGAATGGTGCTCGGGGTCGATTCCCTGTATCGACAGAGAAAGGCGAGGGGCGCACGGGTCAGACCACTCGGCTGTGATATTTGGACTCGGGCGGTTTTTAACACAAGGAGCGGCTGTTTTCGTGACCGAGCGAGCTAGCTGGCGAGCTAACCGAACGGGAAACGACCCCCCCCCCCCACCGCCTCCTCGGCGTGTTTTCTCCCAGCCGCAGCCAGCACCGATGTCAGCCGGGGCGAGAGCAGCACGCTGAAATCATCCGTTTAATTAACACCAGGATAAAGTAAAGCTCGCCAAAGAGGGGAGAAAGAGACGTATTATCAAACAGCATAAACGCTCGAGACATCGGTGTCGTTAACGTTACTTAACTTTGCTACGTTGATCTAGATTGAACATTTTCATTTTCCCACTTTGTTTTCGTCGGAATTTTTGTTGTTGTTTTTTTTTTGTTTTCTTCTCTTCGGATGCTGGCATCACAAATCAATTGTAACCATGATGATAATAAGCAGAAAACCAGAGGGCCCGATAGCAACAGGTAACGTGAACCCGTAAACGTGTGTTTGTACCCTTTTGTTTCCTGCACGCTGTCGACGCATCGGCCGGGCTTGGCTTTAAAGGGACTCGACCACTGGCTGCACGGCACAGGCGTGCGTTTCAGCCCCCAAGGAACTGCATGTAGAGAAACGCCCGATGCCTAAAATGCATTGATGGACTTTGATTTTTTTTATATTCCTCCGCTCCTTGTTTAAATGTCGCGTCGCCCCGTGGACCGATGTCGCTGCCGTGGGTATTTCCCCAGAACAACATGTTTTCTTTTCTTCTTCTGTGAATGTTTCTAACGCTTCTGGTTTGTCGGCCACTGTTTCAAGTTGTTTCCAGGGGGATCCTCGTTATAATGATTTCACTTATGTGGAACCTAACCTAACATGTCGGTTTGCATGAGTTAAGATCTTCAAAGAATCACCATTAATCCCCCAACTCTCTGTCAGGGTTCACATTGTGTGCAAAGGGGACATTTTGTCCAGGACACCAGAGGAGAGAAGGACCAGAAACGGTGACTCTACCCCTTCCGCACCCTCGCGTTTTACCACACATGCATGCCTGGTTTTCCAGCCTCAGCTGGGCATAAAGGGCCTTCCGAGATCCAACGACCAGCTGTAGAATCTCAGGCCGTGGCTCCTCTTTTTTTAATTTGAACTTTCCCCCTGTATAGAGTTTGCTGCTGATGTTTCACAGAGAGCGCTGAGCCCCCGCCGAGCAATAATTAGGCGTTTGCCCGAGTGGCTAATGAGGCCCCTGCCGAGTGTTTTGTGTGGGACCCTAATGCTTCTGTTTGGTGCGTTGTGCAGGTCCAATGCATCCGTATCCAAGACAGCAGGTCTATTCCCTCCCCAGGGCCGACGACACTCTTACGGGTCTAGTTGAAGAGAACACCAAACCTACTGCCGAGTTAGCCATCGCAGCCGGGTACTTGTGTTTCAGGGGCAGCTCGCTGGCTAAATGGCCGTTTGAGACCAACAGCTGGCTGGTGGAGGTTTTGTCATTTGAGTCGATGGCGTCCCAGGTGCTCCCCTCGTCGGCTCGGCTCGATGCCATGGAGGTGAGGTGAACTCGCGCTGCACTATTGAGCGACCGGCGCGCGCCCCTCCCCGCGTCCTTCCACATGAGCTCTATATCTGAGCACACCTGGTGAGTGCAGTACATGACTCGGCCCCGAGCGAGGAGACGGAAAGGTGCTGTCGTCACACCGGCATCTGTTACCCCCATTAGGCCAATAATACCACTTGCAGCGCTAGCGATCTGGGACCCTAAGCCCTCTCTAAGCCGGCCAGGTCGGATCTCTGGCCCTGGATACAATGTATTGGGACACAATAGTTACAATGGGTGTATCTGCTAATAATGGCCCTTTCACAGCGCATGTGGGTCAGGATGTTGTGGCAGACAATGCACATTCCCACCAGGTTACAGACACCAGATATGAGGGGGTCTGCCGTGGTGAGGTTAGCTGCTACGAGGTCGGGCCTCACAAAATGATTTGTTTTATTCATTGGAACCGGTAGGTTTGATTGATGGTGTAATCAGTGGGACTTTGCCCGCCTTAAACTAACGGGATTGTCTCCCTCTGTGGAGATTAGATTGCGTTCTGTATGCGTTGCCTCTGAGCGTCATCCCAGAGTGCGTCTGTGTCGCAGATTTCCATGATTCCACATTCTCATGCCTGTTTGTTTGTTTATTTCTGGTTTCAGCACGCCACGGTGATGGTCTGTATGATTCCTATATGAGGACAGACCACATCCTTAAGGACGAGGCGGATACAAACAGTCCGTCTGGGCTGCCCCCCATGCCCAAACACACAGTAAGTGTACACACACACACACACACAGAGTAGACAATCCCTATTTCC
Source organism: Pungitius pungitius (assembly GCF_949316345.1). NCBI lineage: Eukaryota > Metazoa > Chordata > Actinopteri > Perciformes > Gasterosteidae > Pungitius > Pungitius pungitius. The sequence goes on along the minus strand of NC_084907.1, from coordinate 15,792,969 downwards.
TGTGCCGGAGCACGCTCTGTCTCCAGACATCCTGTTCCTCAGAGAGATATTCCCCTCTCAGCCATGTTGCCGTTTCTCACACTGCTTCTTCTTGTTTCAGTCTTTCTTTGCAGCCGCATCTCGAGTCCTATCTTTTATCTCCAACTTGTGTTGTCCAGTCAAGCTTTTTTTTTTTTTTACCCCTCAATGACAGTAACGTGATCATGTGAGTAATATTGATGGACTGCCTGAGGGGTAAAGGAGCTGTGTGTTTCAAAGAGGGAGAGTCCCATTAATGTGCCAAATTAGCTGAGTTGAAGGAGCCATTTTGTGTCTCCGCCTAAGGTAAAGGCTGAGGTTCAACAGCAACTACCGACCGTGTGAACACCTGCAGTTTGAATATGCAAAGAGCTTTCAAAGGGATGCAAACTCACCAGACAACAATAAACATACTGTGATATTGCTGCAAAGGCAAATAACTCATCAGAGAAATTCCCTGGTTTTATATATTGTGAAGATTTATTCGACTTGAAAATGTGACCCACAAACCAAATCACCAATCAACCCCCCCCCCCCCCCCCCCTCTGCTTCTGTCTCATGTATTCCTCCTATCAGTGCGGCCCGCCGAGTGGTTAGGCCTAGTTTTCTCCCTTTGTGTTTTCTGTCACGCTCACAGAGGCAATACCCTCTGTAGAATGTGACCGACAAGGGCTGCACGGCGAGTGCTCCGCGTGGCTTCGTGCTCTACTAAAGTAATAAACCAAATGTCAGCCCTGTTCTCTGTCAGAGGAAACAAATAGATTGTAGTAGCACGCAGCTGCGGGGCTTCAATGCTACGACAGGCGGTGCCTCTGAGCCGACCTGTATGCGCCCGAGAGAAGGAGAACAGCACGCCTAGGTGTTTCTCTGACCGCAACCAGATTAGCCGTCTTCCATCTGTTGCGCCCTGCAGATTTGCACACAGAGGACTCGCCACCTTCAGTATTACTCGGCGGTTAAGGAGCTTCACGCTCCTAACGGAGGGTTTTCGTTGCCAACGCCGATCACTTTGCAAACTGTCCTTCTCCAATTAACCTCCCCCCTCGCCCAGTCGCCAATCAATAATCCATATGTAGAAAAGCGTTGTTGTTTTTTTTTTTTTTGAGGCCAGTGTTTGTTTCCCGGGGGAGGGGGCTCAATCCATGACATTCACTGTGTTTGTAGAACAGCTTTGGGACAACAGCTGCGTGGGATCCTGGGTCAGCAGCAGGGCTGTTGTAATTTGTTAGGACTATAGGGTTACATGCTTGGCAACTCGTCCAAGCATTCCAGCACTATTTTTGGGGCTCGAACCTACAACACAAACACATTCCGGGCTCGGTCCCGTCTACTTGGATCGCTCAAAATATGCTTCCTCGTTGCGTTGGCCTGGTTTCAGGCCGAAGATGAAGCCACGAGGCGCACGGGGGGGAGGACAGCAGTGGGAGAAAAGAAAACATCAGGTCTCAAATGTCCCGTCCCGCAGCTGGGGGAAACCACACTGCCATCAAAATAATGAGTGCTCATGTAAATTAGAGAGAGAGCGCTATAGAGCCCAGTAAATGCGTCTCTCTATGCCTGCATATAGGAAGACGGCGCTGAGCTTGTCACCGTGTCTCATTAACAGCCTTGATGCTTCTGCGGTACAACTGTATAATCTTAACTCTTAATGACTGTCATTTCCCGTGAGCTCCATCATTTTGTGGAAGGTTCTTTCCGCTGGTGAGGGAGAGCCGGATGGTGAGGTGGAAGGAATTCCTGCAAGACTCTAGCTTCCTTAGAACTCTGAACCTTTCGTGTTCGGTGGATGTGTCATGTTTTTAAAGCTTCTCTGCTGATCCATTCAGAGAGGATTGCAGAAATGTAAATGCAATCCTCATCACTTAACTGGCCGCTACTTCCTTGCTTTTGTTTTGTACACTGTTTCGTCATTTGAGCCCTATTCAAAATATTAGAAATCCTTTTCATAAGAAGCTAAAATCAGGACTTTCTGAATTGAAGGGTTATTGTAATGCCGAACCAATGATTTGCTGTGTCTCCTACATAATTGCCAACAGCTGGCATGTGGGTCATTTTGCTTGAGTTATTTTTGTGGGCGGGCCTGTTATTCTTTTCAAATTCCTGATGGATTGGATCTAAAAAATCCAGCTGCCTGCTGGACATGTGGGCCGCTACCAATCATTCTCTGAGCTAGATCTACTAACTAGTTTTATTTTTCACTTTTGCCTGCAAAAAAATCCCCAGAGGCTCATTAAATCCATTCTCTCTATGAATGCGGTGTCTTTAGTTGCTTTTCTGTACAGTAGCTCCCGTTGGTGCAGTGTGCTCCCAGTCAGTAAATGGACATGGACAACAACAGAGACGTCCTCTCTTCATCCCGTTGAATGCATTCATGCGACACAAAACGACTAGACGTGGCCTACACAGTGCAGTACATGGTCTACATTCTGTTCAGAGACTGAATCCGCTACACTGGAGGCATCTACTAATGGCTTGTTCGACCATTCTCCCCCTCCTCTTTCTCTGATAGGTTGTCAGCAACAAGACTGTGATGAGGGAGCAGGTCACTGTGCGAGGCGGCCAGCTAAAGGTCAAGTACCTGTACGAAGACGCCGCCAACAACCGGAAGGTCAACGCCATAACCACAGCGGCCACTCAGAACAGCGGGACCACGGGCGCGGTGTCCAGTAAACCTACCCCGGGCTCAGGGCTGTCCAAGGAGCACAGTGTAGACAGGTGAGGAAGATACAAACATCCAATAAAAAACGTCTTTCAAAGCAATACATTCGGCAAAAGCCTAGTCGCTCACCGTCATGTTCCTCGCGTGCTTGTTTTGACGCAGCACCGAATCCAGTAAGGGCCCCGGGGATCCCTGCGGTCCCAACGCAGTTGCGAATGGAGGGGGCGGCGGAAAGCTGTGTGGCCCCCTCACTCCCGACCAGGCTCTGAGACTGTACCGATCTCAGCTGACCACCCTGGAGCAGGCGGAGATCCACTCCTACCCAGACGTCTTCTTCGTGGGACCCAATGCCAAGAAGAGGCCCGCCGTCGTCGGGGGCAACAACAACTGCGGCTACGATGACGAGCAGGGTGGATACATCCACGTCGCCCATGACCACCTGGCGTACCGCTACGAGTTCCTCAAGGTCAGACCCATGGACTATCATTTTGAGGCGTGTTTGTAGGCTGTCACAATCACGCGTCCATAAAACGAATGGCGTTGTTTCTCGCTGACCTTTAGCCCACTCTATATTTAATCTGTCTTTCTCACAGATCATTGGTAAAGGTAGCTTTGGCCAGGTGGCGAAGGTGTACGATCACAAACTGCAGCAGCACCTGGCTCTCAAAATGGTGCGCAACGAGAAGCGCTTCCACCGGCAGGCGCAGGAGGAGATCCGCATCCTGGAGCACCTGCGCAAGCAGGATCGCAACGGCACCATGAACGCCGTGCACATGCTGGAGAACTTCACCTTCCGCAACCACATCTGCATGACCTTTGAGCTGCTGAGCATGAACCTGTACGAGCTCATCAAGCGCAACAAGTTCCAGGGCTTCAGCTTGCCACTGGTCAGGAAGTTTGCGCACTCCATCCTGCAGTGCCTGGAGGCCCTGAGCAAGCACCGAATCATCCACTGCGATCTGAAGCCGGAGAACATCCTGCTGAAACAGCAGGGACGCAGCGGCATCAAGGTAAGACACCAGATACCTTCACACGGTCGGACCCGCAAACGGATTCCCACACTGAACCTTTGCCCTCTCGTCCCCGCCAGGTGATCGACTTTGGATCCAGCTGCTTCGAGCACCAGCGGGTGTACACGTACATCCAGTCCCGTTTCTACCGGGCCCCGGAGGTGATCCTCGGCTCGCGCTACGGCCTCCCCATCGACATGTGGAGCTTCGGCTGCATACTGGCCGAGCTGCTGACCGGCTACCCGCTGTTCCCTGGCGAGGACGAGGGCGACCAGCTGGCCTGCGTCATGGAGCTGCTGGGCATGCCTCCGCAGAAGGTCCTGGAGCAGGCCAAAAGGGCCAAGAACTTCATCAACTCCAAGGGCCACCCCCGCTACTGCGGCGCCAACACCTTGCCCACGGGGGCCACCGTGCTCACGGGGTCCCGCTCTCGCCGCGGCAAGATGAGGGGCCCCCCGGGGAGCAAGGAGTGGAGCGCTGCACTCAAGGGCTGCGAGGACCCCACCTTTACTGACTTCATAAAGAAGTGTTTGGACTGGGACCCGTCGTCGCGTCTCACACCGACCCAGGCCCTCAGGCACCCGTGGCTGTATCGGCGCCTACCCAAGCCCCTCCCCGGGGCCGAGAAGAGCCACGGGCCCCCGGTGAAAAGGCTCCCCGAGCACCACAGCACCTCCTTCCCCTCGATCCTGGCCAAAGGGGGGCCCGGCTTAAGCAGCACGGCCGTCAACAACAAACTGCGGAGCAACATGTCGGGCGACTCAGGGGACGCCATACCTCTTCGCACAGTCCTACCCAAACTTGTCTCTTAAAGAGAGAGAGCCCGGTGATCTCCTCTCTCCTGCCACCGCGTCCTCCTCTGCACTCCTCGGGAGGAGGCGGAGGGCAGGGCCAGGTGAAGACTAGGTTTTAAAAGTCGTTTGGTTGTTCTTTTATTTGTTTTCTACTGAGGTGTCGACGCCCCCAGTTGATGGTTTTAATATTAGCTGAGCAGAGAGAAACAGTTTTTATATAGATTTCCTTGAGCGGCTGTGGAATTTCTGCATACAGGCGGGACTGAGGTTTGATTTAGGCGATGCTTTTAAATAAAAACCCTCCGGTATGAGTGGACGGACCGCTTCGTAAATGAGCAAATGTTTTGTAACCTGCGTGCGTTCTCACCCGCACCGTCACTCGCCTCACTTCACAACTCTTAACACTGAGAGGACGGCTCCCTTTTCATGGCAAGTGTTTGAGTGACACTTGAAAAGGGCTACAGAGATTATTCTTCTCGTATTCGAGCTGGCAAAGCAAAGCTTCCTTCAGCTAACGTGATTTGAATAGAAGGAAACGAACCGGGCGGTAGTGTGTGGGCCCTGCGCACACTGTACAACAGGAAGGCCTTCACACAGGGTTGGCATTATGTAGTGAAGAAGAAGAAGAGGAACCCTCACTCCTCGCTCTTTTACCAGGCCCTCGCTGCGTGCACGTCTGCGACGTTGGCATGTGCGTGGGCCTCGTGGTGCTCTGCGGGTGGGCGTGTCAAGACGGTGCAGGACCGCGGCCCCTCCCTCGCCCCGACTCCCCGACGTGAGGGAAGATTCTGGAGGGGGGGGGGGTAGCTCAGACGTCACACTGGACGCTTCACAAACCGAGAATGCCGCGTACATCTGGCTCACATCTCTTCCCGGGGAATTGGGAGAGATTTGAGAGGACGGACCAGTGACAAAAGAGGGGTTTTTATGGTACTGCACACAGACTCGTTTCTCAGGGAGATATACTTGATACATCCCGTGATCTTATATTGTACTCTGTTCACCTTTCAGTCCGACCACGGATGAGCGTGCATGTACTTCCTGTCCGTTGAGAGAATGCGTCCACTCGTCCATCTGCATGCTCCACCATCTGACCCAGATTCCCCCCCCCGCCCCATCATCATTCTCTCACTCTTATGTAGGGCAGGGAACCTCTTAACTCACACATGTATATCGTGAATTATGGTGCTGTCCAAAACGCACACAACCACACACACTGGCGTCAGGTGCACGTTTCGTGGACCACACCACTCAATGAGTTCTTTCTCTTGTCCCTTGTCCCCTAAGTGAATCTGTCAGGGATTTCTACTTTTTTTTATTTTTTTTTTATAGAAGTGATTTCTATTTGCTATTCAGTCGAATATCAGAGGATGTGAAAGCTGAAAAAGAGAAAGCAGTATACTGTCATGTTGTTCCTAGTGGTGTGCGTTAGTAGGAGGGTGTTTGGTGTTCCAGCATGAAATCACAACCTGTTATCAGACTGAGTGACTGAGAAGAGAAACTGTACAGTTACCAAATGAAGTTGTGATAGTTTCTTTTCCTAAAGAAAATAAAAATGATTATTAACTTACGTGTGCTGCTCTGGGGTGATTTCTAGTTTTAGTTATTGATGAAACTATCTAGGTCACCCAGGTGATTGGATGACCCAATCCAGTCCCCCGCTGTCCTCTTAGAGAAGAAGATTGACCCATGATTTTTAAAAAATGAGTTCTGAGGAAAGTTTTGATAATTTGATGTACAGAAATAGCGAGACAACAGATCAAGAGAAAAGTTCCTCTTAAGCACCCTAATGTTCCACCTGGGGCCTCTTGTGGATCCAAAGTGTCTCCAGGCGGCCCCTGGTTGGGACATTCAGTGAACACGGGGACATGAGTCAGTGGCCTGTGACTTGGCGGCAGCGTGTGATCCTCACACAGACGTGTTCTCCTGCAGCGCCGGAGAACCGCACGCTAACGTAGACGTGAGGATTCCCAGCCATGGTTTATCTGGCAGTGCTGAGTCCAAGTCTGCATTCGCTCTTCACTGATGGGGGGAGGGTGGGGGGGGTATAACAGCTAATAGTAATGATGGTTACAGGTTTGCTCAGGGTGAACTAGAGAAACATGACTGGTCTTATGTTAATGTAACCAGTTGAGTTGTCACTATGGAGCCAGGCTTGAGGCGCCCGGCGTTGACCATTTCGGTAACAACGAGAGAGTTGGACATGAATTGTGACCTTTTGACCATCAGGTGACGCTTCAGGTGGATCTCAAACAGTCGCATTGGGAGGCATTTAAACCTCTGCTGTCCCGCTGCTGCACTCACCCTATTTGTCTCTGGGCTTATTATAATTTTAGCGTCTTTCCGTAGAAGTGGTTTGCGCCTCTTCGTAATGTGCCTCTGCTTCCTCTCGTACCGCGCTGTCATGTGTGGAAAGACGGATCTCCTGTTCACATGTCAGGGCTGGTGCCCCGGGGAAAGGGAGTCGGGTAAACACCGGGGAGGAGGAGGAGGAGGAGGAGGAGGAGGAGGAACCAGTTGAGCAACATTGTGGACTGAAGACGTCGCCAGTGAAGTGGATTTAGGTGAGTGGTTAAAGAGGGTAAGTGTGAGAGAATGTGACCCAGGTGTTCGATACCAGGTGTTCTGGAAAAAGGGTGTGGGTGTCGTTGATTCCGCTTAGCCTCACTCACTCTCTCCGTCAAAAGCAAGGTGCTGGAATTCAATCAAATGATTGAGATCAGTTTAAACAAACAGACGAGAAGGCAATATTTGAAAGACCATTCTATTTTGGTGACTTGATGGTCCTTATATTTCTCCCATATACTGTGTATATATATATATATATATATATATATATGAAGTAAACACTCATGCTAACTATATTACAATGAGTTGTTTTTTAAATCTGAATTACTGAGTCCTCTCTTCTCCTTCTATTAATGTAAACGCAGATTAGACCAATCGCATTAGACACCCACACCCTGTCACCTTCTGAGCATATGTCCCTGCATCCCCTCGGCACACTGACTCCTATTCTCTGAAGCACGCGTATCACGTGGCGTAGCTCCTCCGCTCTGTGTGAGGAGCACTAAACCGTGGGACCATATGGATCCCCAGCAGGATTCTTTATGAGCGTGGAGGACAAGGGGCAGAGTGGTGACAGTTCTCTGATTACCATGGGAGGTTAAGTAATCTTGACCTGCTGGTTGTGTGTGTTGTGTGTCTCTGGGAACAGTACATGTGATCAATTACACAATGTGACTGCAGATAGCTCTTGTTGATACACTTTGTGTGAGAAAAATGGCTTGAAACCTCCATTTTTGGTATTCTTTGGGTTTTAGGCGAGTTGCAAAATCAACTTGACAAAAATGACTACAAAGCTTTAATTTCTAAAGTTTAATGCTTCTTGCTCATATTCCCTCAACTGTGTTGAGGTGTGTTTTGCCACTACCATTAAGGCCTCACATAGGTCAAAAAACAGGAACACTTTGTACTTTAATTTCTTCTTTCATGTTAATTTTATGGGACAGCAGACTTACTCAACCCGTATGTAGGTGACAGAGACCTGAAACCTGACGGTTTTCCTCGCCTCGTTTAGCTTGTTCTCATTCTCATCGTTGCATGTAAAATATTCTTGTGACATGTGGTTTGTTTGAAGTCGCTGCTGATCTACCAGGGGTTCTTGGCTTGTGTGTACCTGAACTTCAACCAGAACAGCTACACAGAACGACTCAGACCTCCACCGCAGGCTCTTCTGTACTTCAACCCTCCAGCTACACATGCCTTTGTTTTTTTTACTTGATATTGGAACACACACACACACACACACACACACAGAACTCAAAACTAGGGTCGCAGAGTGCAGACACACTCTGGAGCTATGTGTGTCGTCTGGTCCTCTGGGACAGCTGGGGGTACGAACCGGGCGACGGGAGCAGCGGGAGGATTCCATACCCCCCCCCCCCCCCCCCTCCCTCCCTGCTGCCCTCCACACTGTTGCACCAAATCCCACAGAAAGGGAGGGATGCAACACATGTCCCCAAAAGCCGACTGTAGCCTTCCTTACCTCATACGTGCAATGACACACTCACAGCTGAGCGCGCACTAGCCACACACACACACACACACACACACACACGCAAACGCACAGCTGAGCACAAGTCTACACAGGCGGAACAGATGCAGATGGTTGGTAGAGGTGGGGTTGTGCTCCAGGAACGTTTGCTTTCCCAACCCACCACACCGTGCATTCCACACAGACTGCAGGCTGGGAGCTGTGCGCTGCTCCATAAAGTGTCTCCTTCTTACGTTGGGACCTTTTGGCTTCAACTTACGGGTTGAAACCCTAGTGTCCCTGCCTGCAAATGCAGCCCCCAGATTTAGGTTTTCGGTTTTGTTGTTCTTGTTTACATGACCTGGCTGGGTCACAGTTGGGCCTGGAATAGAAGATTACTCACCCACTGTCTACAGAGATGAGTCTGACTGTCTGACTGTCTGTCTGTCTGTCTGTCTGTCTGTCTGTCTGTCTGTCTGTTTCTCTGTGTGTGTGTGTGTGTGTGTGTGTGTGTGTGTGTGTGTTTAAGTTCTCTTATAGCCTCAAGGTAGCAGGTCTGCTTAGCAACACTCTAGGAAGAAGCACCGAGGCCACATCATCCTTTTTGCAATATCTGCAAACCCAACTACTCGTATGAACCCTCTGTGGAGGTTATTTTCCACAGCCTGATGTTCTTTTGTGGAAAATGAGGAGGCGGCTGAATATATTTAGCACAAGACGTGCAGTTCAGAGTTATTCATGTGATTTATTTCTTCATAATAACAAGCAAAGGCTATAACTGTGTTATCTTTGCACATTAGTATCCTCCAATCCTTTTTATTTATTTCCCGACCATAAAGAACCAAACATCTGATGCATCTCTTTTTCTCCTCATATTGTCTTTTCATTGTGTATCCTGTAACGGCACATTATTTGTACACCATCATTCAAAGCCATTGCAACTCAAAGTGCTTTATAGAAGACATACGTTTATTTCAGATCTTTCAGAATTGTAAGAAATGACATTTATACATGGAGCTTTACGAGAGTAGAATGAGACGAAAATGGTAGAAAATCAATTAAATGTGTTACTCTGAGGTAAGTTGTTCTGCAAGACATGAATGAAGAATTTAAAAAGTAACGGTATAATTATAGGAACCTATCTTGGTCTGTGTTGTGTTGTGTGTGTGTTTTTTTTTTTTTTGTGCCAGTACCCATGCAACTCGATCTCCGTGATGAAAGGCAGCTGGAGAGAGAGTGCGTGTCCTTCTTTGTGCCCATCGCCACCAAAAGCCACGAGCGGCCACTCACTCCACCGCCGGTGCCCGGCTGCTGTCCTTCATGAGACACACTGACCGATGCCATCTCTACATACGTACCCATCCCCACACGCAAGCACTCTACCTGTCCCCTGTGAACATGCCGGAGTGATGCGGCAGTGGCTACGTTGTGGATGTGCGGCTCTGTCCACCAGAACGGGCCTGCAGGTCATCTGTGGGGACGCTGACGGCTCCTATTGTCCGGCAGGAGACCCACAGCACGGACGCTGTCGACACAACCTTTCTGTTGCTGGGTAAATGGGATATTTATGGTTAGCTTCAGGTTTCTTCACAGAAGACAGGTCATTTTAGGAGTTAGAGGTGTGAACCTTGACCCCTTGTTGCTAAGATACCTTCAGTTGAGTAGTGGGTTTTCCCCAATCTGTTTTTATTAATACATTTTTGAATAAAATAAGGGCTTAGTTGCTTAGATGATTGAGTGAGTGTTTGTGTTACATTTAAAATTCTACCTTTAATTTGGTCTCGGCTCCGGGGCACAAGGTTGATACTGATGTTAAGCATACATAAAATTCATTTAATGATTTCTGAAGCAGAAAAGAAAAAGAAGATGCAGTTTTGTGTTGTGTATGTAAACAAGACGCGCTCTCATCCGTTTCTCTCACAGGCTTCGTCTTGATGGTACTTTGACTGAAACAGCTTTCCAAATGGCAAATCCAATCAATGCCGGTGTTCCTCAGAAAGAACAAAGAGGTCCGTGAAACAGCCAATTCGTTCTACCGATGGTCAACAAGAAGACGATTCACTGCGCTCCAATCACTTGCGTACAAGTCCCTCCTGATCCAGCATGGATAATTGGTAATCAATTTAATGCTGATTACAGTAGATGTAATTTGAAGATGACACATCGCATAAGTTCCTTTGAAATTTCCCCTGACGATAATAAACAGCATGTTATATGTGCAGTGTAGGCATTGACCTCATATTGTTATCTGCATTTCTTAACTAACCCATAGCTTTAGCGTACTAACCTATATTTCACTATATTTTATTATATATTTATCTTATTCCTGCACTACGTTGTCCATTGTCGTACTGTCTGCCGCCATGCGCCAAGTCCATACATTCCATGTATGTCTGACATATTATGGCAATAAACGATTCCTGATTCCTGATTCTCTCCGTTGTCCTCATTTTCTCTCATCCACCCCCCCCCGCCCCCCCCTCTCTCTCTCTCCTTTGCAGCAGCTGCTGGTTGAATTGTTGTCCTAAGAGCTTTTTTCCGTGGCAGTAAGCACGGCCAGTTTGCGCCTGTTTCTGACAGGATCCTCGTTGACCTGCTGAGGAGAAGAGGCTTTCCTTCGGCAGACCCGCGCGTTTCATGGTGAATTCTCCTTTTCCTGGCAGTGACACATATTCTGAGGGAATGTTTGAACGCAGCCCAGCGGCCTGGCATCAATAATTCAGTCATTCTGCACTGCGTTGATGTTTATGTTTCACTGGTGGCTGAACACAGAAACGCTGTGCTATTTTAAGAGCCGGAGCCCCGGCGTTGTGAGGAAAACGGCCCGCTTCGTAAAAACATCACAGAATCATTGAGGACACTACCAGCTGAAAGCATTGGGTTTGGGCAATATTGTAATCTGGGCCTAATTAGGAGACTCCCTCTTTGTACACTGGCCTCTAGTAGTCTGACAACGAGTTACATGAGAAGAGGAATCATACCATTCTCAAATGTCCATTAAAGACCTTCCTTAGTTCATAGCATCATTAACTCAAAAGACAGAGAAACAGCTGGTTCACATTAACAAAGCTTGCCTACCTCCAAAGCTCACGACTTTGTATATTGTTTGATAAAATTGGTACAAAGAACTAAGCAAACTAAAAATGAACAGGAATAAATCCCTGAAAGAAACAATCATCATTGCAAAAAAGGTTTTTTTCTCAAACCCTTCTAAGTTATATAATTAATGTAATCTGATGAAATTACATTACAAGGAATTCATTCAAGTCCATTTGTAGAAATAGAGAGACATGAGATCAGTGTGCCCGTCTTATAGTGTGGGATCCTTAGAAACGGGACTCGTGTACATTGTATCTATTAAAATAGCACAAGCTGCAATTGGGTGCTTTTGACTGGGGTGTCCTCGGACCCTCATTTATTTGAATTTAAAAACACACCAAAAACAATGATATGAACTCATTAGGAGCAAAGCGATGACCCCAGTTGATGAGGGAAAGGTGGCTGGACACCTGTGTACAAACACACATGCAAAGGGTGTCACTGTGCTCGCGGTGGTTACATGGTGGTGCTCAAGGTCAGAGTCAAGACTTGGCCTAAACACAAACGCACAAAATCCGAGATGCATACAATACCCTGGTTCAAGAGTTCAGCGCTTACCCTTTCTAATCTAGTTAGTGAAGTAATGTACACTTGAAATGGGAATCAGACACACACTGTACGTGCTCATCAGTACGTTTATTTATGTCCCTTTTGTGAAAATAGCCCAGGTTCACGTCTCACGGATGTGTATATGCTGCACATCCACGTGGAGATTCTGTATATGCCAGGAGTTGGGACAGCTTGTTGGCATGAGGCGTGACAGGACATGATATTGGCTGAAGGGAATATATGATTGAGGAGTGAGCTCCAGGAATGGAAATACACACCAGTGGAGCACGCTGTGGGTCATACAACCGTAAAAGGACAAAGTGGAGGCAGAGGCCCATCATGCCGTCCCCTGCACATGCACACCCACATCTATGTGGGTGTGTGGGTGTGCATCTGTGGCAGGGAAGGGGAGGAGTGATAGTGTGGTAGTGCCAGCTGGGCAGCTTAAAAATAGTGCAGAGCGGAGCGCTGTAACTGCACAGGACCCTAAGAACACATGACCGCCCGTCCCATTCACAGCGGATTCCTCTCAGCTTTGCGATGACTGATGAGACAGGAGAGGAGGATGATTAAACTGAGTCATATCAAAGGGCCCTTTCTGAACTTTCTGTTTTTAATCATGCGAGACGGGTGGGAGCACAATGAGCGTGCTGTGCTGTCGAGCAGCATCAGGTGGGAGACACAAAGCCAGTGGAGGGGAGCGAGGACTCTGCGGTGAAGCGAGCCGAGCAGACACGCAAGAGGCAGTCGGTTAGTCGGAGGGTAGCAGGCGAAAACGTGACGGGGATCAGACTGGCAGGATTAAACAGCACTGGACTGACCTCTGCCAATGCTTACAACAGAGGGAAGTGATGAAGAAGTGAGGGGGAGGATGCAGGAACAGCTGCTCATTAAAGAAGGAGCAGCACTTTTCAACCCTCGTCACCTCACCTCACCCCACAACACATACACACTCATGCGGGCATATAACACATTTCCACACTCAGGCACAGACAAAAGTGTGTGTGTACAACACACACGGAAACATAAACTACGGGAGTGATTTGAATGGGAGGATAATCTCATCTCGCACAAAGTGGCTCCTTCACCTCATGTAATCTCAGTTTGGATTACGATGGATTATTGGATTACAAGAGCCTTCCAATAGGAGGGAGACAGACAGACAGAAAAAAGAATGGAAAACTGAAGCTTAGAGAATATCTGGATGTATGCAGGGTATTTAAATCATGTATTATGATATAACCCCTTAATTGAATTTCTCTCCCCCCATTGTGCAGCATGTATATTCATATATGTCTGCAGATTTCACCTCATTTGTCTGGTATGTTAGTGCTCCTTGTATTTCCCTTACAAAGGATTTCATTCAGTTAGACTAGAAGATATGCACCATTCTCACATCAGAACTTACTTTCCTTCCTTGGTGTGTCCTGTAGTAAGTAAAAAGTAAGTACTGATGAGAGAATACAGGGATTTCCCAACATAAGGGATTTCCCACTTGCCAAGTGATAAAAGAGGAGCTAACTAAAGTGGAGTGAGCCATTTTGCTGATTTATGTCAAGTCCCGCCAGGCAACCAAATTAAAAATAATTTATTAAGGCCAAGAATCAAAAAGTGATATATTTCTTTAGACCACCTTCTAAGATTTAGACAGCAATTGGTCAGAAAAGACGGATGGGACAGGAAGCGGCCATGACCCTAGTCATGCACTCGGCTGGTAGGGCGCACAGGTGTGTCGTCATCGAGACCCCGTTGATCTAACAGACACAGGAAGTTGACTTGATCTGAATACATAAACATCAAGTGTGACCTTTATGCTTATTTCACACACAGACGCTTGCTTACACCCAACCAGAGGACAAACTCACACTCACAGTGTAGCCACTGCATACATGAAAGGTAACGTATGAACCCCATCGTGCTCCATCATGGCCTCGTGGCCTTCATCAGACTGGGCTCAGAGCCTAAAACGACACGTTCAAGTGTCTGCATGAGTGTGGGAGCGGGACTTTGCCTCTTCTCCCCAAGACTGAGTCGGTGGTGGTGAAAACAAAGGGGCGAAAGCAGCGCGGTGTTGTTGCTTCTGTGAGGAAATCGGGGGTTATGCCAAAGCACAGATAACTGCAGGGACACTCTGCGTGCGGCTCAGACATCTTAGTGCCCCCACGTCACTGGGTCATCCTCCGTAAGTGAGCAAATGTGAGAGAGAAACAAGGGGATGGAGCCTCGCCGGGGGAGAGTGGGCCCTCTGTGTCTGGCTGGTTTAGCTGCGTGGAGGTGAAATTAGGGCATTCTTTACAGCTGAGTAGGGCAGAAGACGAGCTGGCAACGGAAGTAGGCTAAATAATGCTCCCTTATCATCAACGCTCTCTGTTTATTGTGGGGAATTTCCATGTGAATAAAACATGGCGGCGACTGCTAACACACACACTAGCAGGTTGTTGTCCCTCTGTCCTAAAAACACAAAGAAAAAAACCCAGTGGCCCTCATGTTTTTTCTTTGATTTTGCATCATCTACATTGCTCCCTATGCCTCCACATCTTCTCTTTCAGTCCCCTGACACGTTCTCTCTCTCTCTCTCTCCCCTCAGTGCCACGGCCTGTGTTGTTCAGACTCTGTTCATAGATGAAAGGGGGATTCCAGTGGGGGTCACATGCTCCCTGCAGGGCTATAGAGGAGGCCGTCCATTTCATGGATGACAACCCATATATGGTTTCCTTTGAGTGGATGCATGGGCAGATTACTACGGCATTGTTCCCCTCGGCTGTTAAAGGCAAACCTGTGCAAGTTATGTGCCTTTTCTTGTGTGGTTTCCCATGTGCCGGCATTTGTGTGTGTGTGTGTGTGTGTGTGTGTGTGTGTGTGTGATAAACAAATCTAGCCACGGTTCACTCAGGAGGACTACACTTTTCTGTTATGTCTGCCAATTACTCCTCGCACATGCACGCTCATAATTTCCCCGCTGTCATTGTTAGCCTGTCAATCATGAGATCAGCTGATTAGATCAGTTTTGTTTCCCTCATTCAAAAGTACAATGAAGCAATTACATTGTAAACCTGTCTCCTGCTGCTGTCTTTTTTAAATATGATTGCCCCACCACCTTCGGTATGTCCATGCCGCTGTAACATTCCCCTCCACCCAGCTCCTCCTCTCTGAGTCTTATTCATCAGCTTCATCAACTCACAGAAGAAAACATTATCACCCCATGTGATCTGTTAATAATACACAATGATATTTTCTTCATCTAACTTGTCTGTCCTTTTTTCTTGTGTAATGCACTTGCAGGCAAATGTGTTTCATGAGAATGATGAAGCCCTATTGAAGTAATACTTAATTATTTATGATGTGTGTAAATGAATATAAAATAGTAATCAGATGACTCCTGCAGCACACACAGACACACACAGGCACACACACACACACACACAAAACAAGCCACAGTCATGGTGCAAGTGTTTGAAATGAAAAAGAGTGAGTCTGAGAAAACTAGAGGACGACAGAGCTTTGATCTCCGAGGGACTGAACATCCATCTCCAACGCAACCAGAAGGAGGAAACCAACACTCCTGTCCTCAAAGAGTTTCATCATGCTTCACTGAGGTGAACTACGCCAGGAGCGAATCACAACGCAAATAGACTGACAAGAAAACCTGCTGACGGACAGACACACAGACTGATGGGTCTCTAGTTTCTAGTGCTGGCTTCTCCGGCGTCTCTATCAAGGATCAGCTAAGGCCGGGCCGCGTGTAAACAAACGCACCGCAGGATGCAGATAAAGCAGGGTTAAAATGACACTATGCGTAAATGCGGGTCCTCTGAGTTCTACACAGCAATTAGAGAGAGATGGAGAGACACAGAGGAACGGAGGGCGGGAGGGATTCATGAGGGTGTGTTTGTGTCTGCGTGCATCAGAGGGGTGAGCAGGTTCAACAGGTCCCATGTTGGGAGGCTGTTCAGGTGCTAAAATCCTATATCGGAGCCAGTGCTGACCGTGGGTCTATATCAAGAGCTGGATAGGGTTACAGCCCCAGGCGGCGATGGAGGATTATTCGGACAAAGACGGGTTCTGGCCGGGCCTAAAATAACTGTTCCAAACTTGCTCTGACTTTCGCGCACCGGTGAAGAACAGAGGCAGGAGCGAGAAAGACGAAGCGAGATGCACCTCGTGCCCCTGAGCTCTCCTCGCTGTCAGGAAGTTAAAAGAAGTGCTTTTGAAAGGGGAGAGTGTGTCAGGGGAGCCTTCTGGGAACCAGTGGAGAAAAGCAAAATGTCAGCACGCCAGGTTTTTCGCAGGTCCGTGCCTCGGCCTCGCATACCTGATCCGTGTGCATCAGGGCCAACTGCGGCACACAAACGCATCGCCCCTCGGGTGTAGAGGGACGCTTCAATCGCACAGGGCGAGTTGAGCGTTGGGGTCTCTTTAATAACGAATAAAGAGATTAACAGTAGGGGCCTGGACGCTTAGCCCAGGGAGGACGCGCTACCCAACAGGCCGTCCCGAGGGTCTGGGGAGCAGCTATAAGTGAACCTGCAGCTATGCACGGTAACCGTGAATCTTAAGATGAGTTAATTCATCAGCACAAAGCTGTCAAAGCTCAGGCAACGGTTTCCAATGTCAGACTCCTTTTATATAGCCTGTGTGTGTGTGTGTATTATATTTATTTTTGTGTGTGTGTGTTTTGGGGTTCCTTGTCATTAAAGGCATGTGATGTGCTCCTCTTACAGAAACAGTGGAATGTTTCCATACATTACCTCCACTTGAATGTATTGTTGGATTGCAGGTGTTTCTTAAGGTTTGCTGATTAACAGCGTTTTTAATAGGACGTTTTCAGATCAGGTCAAGTTATGTCTACAAAATGGATATTATTTGTGTGGAATAAGTTAATTCGGAATATATATGGACAAACTCTTTACAAGACGTCTTTGTATAGACAAGATGATTTGCAGCCAAGCAACATGCAGTATTGGAACACCATTGAACCATCTTCTTGACAGTCGACTCATATATAACATATTTGACATGAAAGGTTATGATAGGAGCAGTGCACCATCTTTTGTTTATTCAGTTTTTCTATTTGATGCTTATGAGTTTCAGTGATATGTACTGTGATATGTAATGTTCAATGTACTACCCCTTCAAAATAAAAAAAGGTAAAGATTACAATTTACTTATATATTTATAAGTTTTTTTTAAATCTTATATTCCTCTATATTATACTATACATTTAAATGTTAAATTGTAAATTGAACATGTCATATTTTCCTGCACTGTGTTATTTGTCTAGTTGTCCCTTGTCTCATTGTCTTGTTGATGTTAAATTCCTTGTGTGTCTTAACATACTTTGGCGATGAATGTTCCTGATTCCTGATACAATGGCCTCTCTTCATCTTGTAGGAAATAACTGTGATTGTGATATCATATGTCCCTAGTGTGAATATACACATCGATAGTAAAGGTTACATGGATTTTGGATAAAACCACAAACGAAGATACTTAATTAGGTTAGAGACTCTTTATTGATTATTGCTGGTCCCTGTTCTTTTTATCACTTTGATAGCAATGTAGGGTCCAATTACTCCACATTTTAACTGCATTCTTATAATGTGACGTTGTTATTGTGCAATATACATCCAAGATTCATATCTAAAATGATTACAACAATTTTCGTTCTTGGTTCTATGCAATTCAAAAAGAATTTGAAGACACATTTTGAAATGATCAGCGCTCGAGAGGAAGTGAGCAACTGTGTTGGACGAGGAGTTGAGGATCCTCGCCGTGGCCTCTGCATCCCACACAAGTCTAGATTTTAGAGTATTCTGTTGGGTCTGTTTGTCTTATAATGGAATGAAATAATAACGTAGCTGACTCAAGGTTCTTTGAGGAAGCCAATGTTGTCTCTGTTGTGTTGTCAACCATGTGCACATAAACAGAAGTTATCTGAGTTTACCGCTCAGCTGACATCCAATGACACTAATGACGTGTATGCATTCCTGAGAAATGAGGTTTGCAGACATTGTCTAGATTTTTCAGAAACACCTTGGTCTTCAGTCGTCAGCCATGTTTTTGCCCTCTACACCATGGCATTTCATCAAGGTATTCTTTAAACCGTCCAGGCCGTGGAGTCTGAGCAACACATGTTGTTATTAGATTTTGGACTGTTCTACTGAAAGACATTTCAAAGGTCACGCAAATGGTCAACGATAATACAGCGCCCCACAAAAATTAGAATTATTATTATATAACTAACACTGTATTGTTATGTGTAACAAACCCTACTTATCTGCTTTCTACAGTTACATTGCAAATACTCTCAGTTCAGCACTGGTGTCATTCAATTCAGAATTCGCTTCTAATAAAACCTTTGATTGTTCTGCCATCTAGTGGTTACATGAAGTGCTGCATTATAATTGGAGGCCACAGCCAGATTATCTGACACATACACTAGTACACCAAGTGTAAAATAAATCAGAGTAAACGACACAGGATATCTGATGTGTTTGCATTTCATTGTGAAATAAAATATGGTTTAAATGGACAAAGAAAGGCAGTTTGAAATGGCTGTGATTACTGCAGCCCTCTATGTTTTTATAGTTGAAATATTATTGCTTAGTCTGATTTAACCGTGAAAGGATAATTTAAAAGTCATTCACCAATATACCTAATCCCCAGGGCAAGTCTCTGACCCACACAGACACAGGCTAAACATGCAGACTGCACACAGAAAGGCTGACTGGTGGAATCCAACTCAAGACCTTATTGCTGTGAGGAGACAGTGCTAACCACCACACCACTGTGAACAGATTTGCTTGGCTTTGTTATTGGAACGATGTTAGAGCCATTTAAGCGTCCTATCTGAGGCAAGACTTGTGTTGAAGTAGCTTGATTGAATTAATGACTTCACTGAAGGTCAGGGCCTAAGCTACTCATGAGATGCTGATGTTGTTTTCCTTGTGATATGGGTGGTCTGAACAACCTTGGGGATGATAACATTCTAAAAAAGATATTATGAAAATGCAAGCGGAACATCGGCTGTGTTGAAATTTTCAAAAAAATAAGATACGAGGGATTCAATTTATTTTATTTTACCACAAACCTTTATCTCAGAGAGTAAGAGAGTACATATTGTTATAGGGTAAGGGTCATACATACATGGAAAATTGTTTAGCAGATTAACAATATTATTGCTTGCACCTCGTTTGAATTTTTACCTTGTGGACTGTCAGCAATGGAGCTGCAAAACAAAGAAAAAGCTGCAGCTTTAATTAGGAAAAGCAGGCTGTAAAAACTCCATTAGTGTGTAACCTTGATATAACCTTGCGGACTCTGGTCAGACGATACTGACTCTATTTATGTCCCTTTCTCTTTTACTACCAAAACATTGCCAAGTGGTTCCCTTCATAGCAACAAAGCCCATGTGCTAACCTCGGTGACCCCTGTGTAGGGATTCATTTAAATATTTAAAGAATGAATGAAATAAAACGTGACGGTTACTTTTGGTTGCAGAGTGCAGTAATCACGTCATAACGTCTGAACTGTATCTGCCGCCTTCGCTCGGTGCCGTTTCGGCCGCAGTCGGCCTGCTTGCGTCCATTGATGAAACAAGCGGCCGCTTCCTGCGTCGCGCTTCTCCTTTAAGCGCTGAAAAAAAAGATCCCGGCTATGACGTCAGTGGCAAAACCTGCTCCGGCTGGGTGTCTGTCCGCCTGAAAGTGAAGTGTGTTCGGCGTGCGGCTGGTGTCGGAGTTTTACCCCCCCCCCCCCCGTCTTTCGTTCAGTGTTGTTGTCGGCTTTTTAACTTCACTCGAGAGCTTTTACGTTACTACTTTTACAACCCAGCCCTGTAAACGATATATGGGACGTTTTTTTTATAAAAGTTCCCGAAGTGCTCTCCGAGGAACCGGTGGACGACGGAAACTACCAGACCAGAGATGGATAAGCTAACCGATAGCTGAGTTGTTAGCCGAGAATCACAGGTCAAGAATAGGATCACGCTAGCATGCTAACCGCTAGCTGATTTAGCATTCCATTGGCTAACCGAGCGACTTCGTCGACCTGTAACGTCCGAACTTCTGCCGGTTATTTCTCGGGCCCGACCGCTAACGTTACGCCGTGGACATTTTGTTGGAGGCCAGCTAACCCAGGAAGAAGACTCGGGTCTGCGTTTTAAAGAGTGGGGAAAGACACAAGTGTTGTCGAGAGCATGCTGTCCAACGCTCAGAACCAGCCACTGTTTCCCAACCCGTCGGGGCAGCAGAACCCCGGCGGGCAGCAGAACACTACAGGCCAGTTCCTCCCCTTCCACGCTCGACCCTCCTTACAGATCAAGAAGAACGCCATAACGGACGACTACAAGGTAACCAGCCAGGTGCTGGGGCTGGGCATCAATGGCAAGGTGCTGGAGATCTTCCAGAAGAAGACCGGAGACAAGTATGCGCTGAAGGTGGGTTCTAGTCGGACGGGTTCAGTCTGTAGAAGTGAGGCATGGCCAGTAGAGACCCAGCCCCCTCGTTTTTAAATGATGTAAACTGTAAATCTGGAAAGAAACGGTTATTCATGTTGTTTTCAGGGTCACACAAATAATAACTAAAACACACACCTGGACATCAGCGACACGAATACAAAGGGCTCAAAGGTCCATATTTGTCTCATCGATGTAAATATTCGTTAGTATTTTGTGGTTACTTAAAGATACATTTTACATATACTGTTTATTGCACACAACAAGGAACCTGAGGAATTTACTAATATTTCTTGAAAAAAGTTTTTGTTAATGTGAAATTTGTAGATACATTTCCGTTGGGGTGATTTATGACCCTGTGAGGGTCGTTGTATGTTTTTACACTTCTCTAATTTTTATTATCATTGGCCATGACTGCTCTACTTAGATACAATCAACCAGAGGTTGGCCGATCAGTAACTAGGTGATCAGTGATTTCAAAATACCTCAAATGGTACCAGCGTATTTTAAAAGTAAACCAATGAATTAATATAAGTTACCTGTGATCTCAGCTGTGATTTGCTGCCCCAGAACACACGGGCTATCTGATACACACCATTTTACAACCTAAGCAGTTATAAAGTTTTTGCAAATGATCCACTATTTATTATGATGAGATGACACTATAACAGGCAAATATTGGATCGTGATTTCAGCCATGTGGTTTCTCTTCCAAAATAGGTTGTGCACAAATTGAATCACAACCTGTAAACATGTGTGGTGTTTAAACAAAAACCTCCAAATAAGTCTAAATAATTGGGTCAAGTGTGTCTATGCATTAAACATGACACACACACACACACACACACACACACACACACACACACAGTCTTGCTGAAACCTATTTGATGTCGTCCTGTATGTTGTTTCTATATCCATGTAGAATAGTATTAAACATAGGAATTCATGTTAAAGAATCCGCAATTCTTCTACTTGTATTTAGACATTTTTGACATTGTGTTTTGGTTTTGGATATCATTGCACCTTAAGGGAACTTTTGTTTTTGCCTTCCAACCATAGTTGGGAAGCTCTCACTGAATTGTTATTAGCAATTGTAAGCGCCCAAAAATGGAATTTGACCCTGGGTGTCTTTCTCAGGCAAGCAACTAGACATTCAGGCATGTCTGTTGAAGACTTTGCCTCAGATTCAGTTCAATGATGGGACTGTTTAAGGCCACGTCAGAACGAGCAGTAAAACATTTCAAAATGTTTTTCTCCATTCATTCACCTGTTAACACCACCTAATAATACATAGAGCCATCGCTGCAAGCACAGTTCCTTGTTGCGATATTGTTTCCTGCTGCTTGGTTACTGTTTTGAAGGGACATAACGAATTCCCCGTCCAGACAGGCCATTATGAAATCCTTATCTGGGCTTATCTGTCTGTTTGGTGTCCTGCCTCCTAAATGGTGGAATAAGCCCCCGAATGAAATCAGGACAGCAGAAGTTCATACAGCTTCCGCCACAAATAACCGTCTCTGTGACTCAATGTCACTTACATATTGCACCTTCTGGTTTGGCTTTCTTAGAGAGTGTTTCCCCTACCATTTATTAACGCGCACATAGGTGCACGCACATGCAGGTGAGCACACTCCCACCCGACGGTGTCTGTCCGCAAAACGTAATCTGATTATTGCCCTTTCACATTAAATGAACATTATACCTTATTGTGGGAAAAGACTGACTTTGCATCATGTTTTTCCTGCAATATGAATGAATGAACGAACGAACGAACGAATGAATGAACATGATCTTTCACAAAAACTTTTTAAGGTCCTGTTTTTCTAGTAAAATATTTCAACACGTGCACTTTAAGAGCAGCTGCAGTGCATGTGCTGAGACATGACTCCTCGTTAAAAGTGAAGCCAAAACATGTCCATCTCTGTCAGATTTTTAATTACGGTCCTTGATAGGACATGCAGCTTGGTTTTCTGTGAGCTCACATTTTATACATCAATATCTCCATGGATCATGTCCATCGCAAATTCTGATTCCGTATACATTGTGCAACCGTACTACCCGGGTAGGTTGAGGCCGGGCTTCCATCCTGGATTGGAGGTAGTTTTAATGCTACCGTGTTAATGTGATTATTTCAGGTTACCAAAGTTTAAACCGCATGGACTCGCTGTCACAATATAAACATTTTTGTTGTGCGATTATTGCACCAACATTTATTGTGAAATGCGATATTATTGCAATTTTCAGACCCATGTTATGCCCCTGAAAACATAATGACAATACAATAGCATAGTAATACAAGTACACTATTTCAAAGAACAGGACGTTTTATTTCTCAAAATAGTTGGACATTAGAATCGGAATGTGAAAAAATATATTCTAAATAAAACTAAAAAAACAATAAGTGCAAGGGACACAGAGCGGGCGAAGCATCAAGCTTGGTGTGACGCGGTTGAGCTCGAGGATGAAAGACCGATGGTTGTGAGATTTTAGCTTAGTTGTGTTGCTCGTACACATTGATTGGCTCTCCTCTCTCATTCGGCTCAAAGCCAAAATGTTCTCACTGTGAAGACAACATAGACGTTTAAGGCCCAAGCAGGAACTAGATGTTGAAGGGGAGTTTATAGAAACACGGTATTACGAGTTGACATGCACGCACGCCAACAAGATCACAAGATCCCTCTTGAAGAGGAAGTAGTGAGTATTAGACCCACATGAATGCCTGTAAATGTTGCTTTAACTATGTGGGCTATTTGGTGAACAACATAATGGCACAAAAAAGAATCTTGGTGGTGAAATAGTGAGTGTTCGCGCTTCTAGATAGCTGCCATCTGAGTAATATGACACGTAATATTCAAGATTTACTAATACCGTCTCATTCGGTTTTATGGCCGAATGTAACCAAAAGCGATCGATGCCTCTATGGAATGAACTGACGTCCTTGTTGTCCTGATTGCTGCTGTCCGCTGAGTCAGCGCCATCTCATCTACAAATTCATTAGTTTCGCAGTACACGGCCCAAGGTGACATCACCCGGCAAATGTTTTATCTGTCACAGTGCAGTTTATAAGTGTTTGTTGGAGAGAGACTTGAAGGAAAACAGAATGAAGTCCTAAAAATGTATATTTCACTTTCAAACACGTTCAGGCCGCATTCCGACCTAAAGTAGCACAGAGTTAAGAAGATGCCAATGGGTGTCGTTATTGTTGTAGCTCCAGTGTAAAGATAAGAAACTGAAATGCTTTCACAAAGATTTGTTTGAGTGATACATCTAGTAGTTTGTAGGCTTACCAAATTCCTACATGCAAAACAATCATTTGTATGTGGGGGGGGGGGGATCACTTTTGGTCCATAATCATGTTTGTTTGCTCAGTGCAGGTTAACACGTTTGATTTTCCAATTTAAGTGGATTAGTTATTAATTATTCACCATTGTCTGTCAAATTGTTTGAGTTGTAAATCAAGTAAATATTAATTTAATTGATTTACAACTGATTGATTTAAAAGCTGATAATATTATGATTGATGTATGTTTTGGTAAGTTTGGTGAGAAACCCCCTTCATGCACCCGTAGAATGGGCTAGGCCTCTAGTGTGTGGGTTTAAAGCAGAGGTCCCTAACTGGCAGACCTAGAGGCCACCCCATCCGGACCAGGACCTGAAGCTGAAACAGGCGGTTCTGCACTTGACGGGCGCAGCTTTGTCTTTGGTTGGTTAAAAGTACAGACCAATTGCATACGAGTTAAGCCATCCCGCATGATACCACTCGTCTTTGCATTCCTGGCAGGAGGATATCGTCTCAATACTGCAGACAGAAGAGCGAGATGATAGGAGAAACAATAGGAAGAAAAAGTCAATTACAAATAAAAAGCCTATAGCAAGAAAAAGTGAGACAACACAATTTGGGAAAAAGACGAGTGAAAAGGGCTGTGTGAGGAAAATAAGGAACAAATGACGCTCTGTAAAAAGAGACAAGTCGACAGTGAAAGTGTTCTCATATCCTTAAGCTTTTCAAATTCCATTATGAGGCCCAATGAACACCTCCACAAGAGGAGGAGATTTCCTCTGATGCATCCACGCCCAGGTTTAAAATCCTGGCAGGACAATAGAGCTCATTATCCCACTGAGCAAAAAGTAGGGGAGTGGGATACATACATTCTATAAAAATGTGTTATGATTTAATATTTATAATTGGCTATGACTTTAAGAGGGAGTTTATGCTTTTCTTCTTTATTTTATTTTTTCTAAATTACACTATTTTATAGTGAAAAGCAGCCCTACCTTATTTTAGTTATTGCAAGAATATTATTTATATTTGCAGTCATATGTTCAGTTCTTTGCCACATGACAATAGTTTGTCAATAGTTGTACTGAATTCATTTGATTTGTTATTTGTGTATTGATGACATGCAGATGTTGAACTCCATCCCTCTAATCACGCTAAACAGTCACATTATGATCTTCTAGAACTTTTCTCTAACAGGACCTCTTTACATTTTAGTTGAATACCCCTGCTCCAAAGTTTGATGAGGTTGTCAGTTTCGTAGACGGTACCACAGGCCAACGGTGAGAGCACATTTAAAAATGTATATAAATGTAGTTTCACTATATGGACACTGTCACCTTAGAGTAGAATTGGCCATGTTGATCCAAAAGTCTCAGCTTTTCAGTTCCACGGTATTTCTGTAATTCCAACAGACTCTCAAAGACAGCCATATCTCAGCTGTTAATGTGAAATAACACTTTTTTTAAAACCAAAATAATTGCGCAATCAACTCCTCCCGCTTGGTCGAAATAATCTCATGGATTCAATGAAGTAAGAGAAAGAAATGTTGTTAACGGTAAACGTCTCACAATACACAACTATATGAGCATGGCTTTCATCAGAGCGATGCCGTGAGCTACTACAAATTCTATCACTGTTCAGTTTTTTGGGTGAGAAAGGACTCTTTTTGTTACAAATTCCTCTTGCTCCCTGACATTAATTGAGGAATTAACCAGTTTCCTGTACATGAAAATCCATTCAAACCAACGGGTTTTAGGGATGTTAACAAAGAACCCACCAGAAGTCTTAACCCCAAGTGATGCTTCATGGAGATTAACTGAAATGTCTGTCGTTATGTTGACGTAATTATTGTTAATTATATAAGTAACTAAATGTTTTGGCCACATTTTGTGAGTCGGTGAGTCATAAGTTGCTCTTCCTGCAATTGGGAAAGGTGGAAGTCAGTGTGGTGAAGCCAACACACCTGCTCGGGGTTGGTGAAGAAAAAACAGAACTGGAAACATTTGTGTGTTCAAGCGGAGGCTGTTTCTTGTTTAATGAGGCAGACGGGGACAAAGGCAGATTCAAGAGCATTTATGTGGTGTGGATGGTGACATTTTTTTTGGAGCACACCTTTTAGACAAAGTCTGTATTCTTTTCCAGTGTAATCTCAAAGAAAGATTTCAGAAATCCAAATCCATTAACAGTTAAACGAATGGAAAAGCCGGCTCCGCCACTCTGCTCCAATTTCACCCAGCTGCAACGTGAACGAGGCGCGCGTATGTAACTTCATGGGAGATGCGCCTAGTAATCTGTTTTTGCTTTAAGTCGGCTCTCCGTGAAGGGGCTGAACGGCAGGCTGTGGTGTCTTAAGTGCGTATTGTTTGTGGTTGTTGTGTCAAAACGATGAGCTCATGGGGATCTAATTTCTCCTCTCAGATTATTGTGAACATATTTGTCCCAAACAAACAGATTAACTGAAGGAAAAGCTCTTCTGGTAAACATTTATCTTGGTGTTGTAAGCTCCTTTTTAGACATAATACTATTACTGTTGTGTGATTGGCGGCAGCGTCGACCAACCCCCACGCTTTCCCTTACTGGCTATTTGGAAGGATGTGGTATTGTAGTTGTGATGAATGCAACCAGAGTCCTGTGATGCATACTCACTCACTTTGTCATACTGAAACAGCACGTCTTTATGAATGGCTGCATGTGCTCTTTAAAAGCTCTTAACAGCTCTTAATCATTTCATGATTTTGTCGATACTGGACTCATTCGCCGCCAACTAGTCTTTGTTTGTATTTTGTTCTGCTAGTTAATTAGTTCACAATTAACTAACTAAGGAAGTCTTCCGTTCATTCATTCAACAGGCTACATGTGCTCTCTGTTGATCTTGTATCTTGTCATTCGCCCAAATACTTAAAAACACTCTAATCTAAAGCCAATTAGTTTTTGTTCCTAATTTCTCCAATCAAAATTGTCCATTATATTTTGTGTAAATCTTGTGTCTTTAGATTCTGACACAATGTGAACTACTTTTTACAGGTTATTTTTTCATAACCAAGGAACGAGGAAATGAGCTCACCTGCTTCCTTACCAAGATTTAAAGTCGTAAATTATGTTTATTGTCAGAGGGGGATCAAATAGTCTACTGGCCACTACATTGTTTTCTTCCAGCCACCTCTGAAACATACATGTATATTTGAAGAAAAAGTGAATTCTGGCAGTGTTTGCAGGTGACCGGAATTCAAATCACGTGCCAATGCAAATATTCAGGAAAATGATGTCATCTGTTTAATGTCCTCACTAAAGCTCATTTAATAACATGTTATGTGTATGGGGTTTAAAAAAAGTATACAAATTTTGATGGATAAGTTGTGTGTGTTTTTTTTGTAAAACTTTGTCCTGGGGGGGAGATCAACTTCCTTCCTGAAGCAACTGCTCTGACTGCACTGCTCTAGGTCTGAAAATATACTCTGTGTGTAAACACACTCACACATTTTTAAAGGGTGATTAATAATGCCTACCTTTTAAAAAAAACAAAAGCCTCTCTGGCGATCGTGTGTGACCCAATGAGAGGGACTGAAATGAGATTCACGACGTTTGTGCTGAAAGGCAGCTATTTACTTACTATTTATAATTTAGCTGGAAACCATATTATAAAAGCAATATGGTGCTTGAGGCAGTACTTTATCTTCAATAATGTAACAGCTCATGGGTGTTGTTAGTGAATAATAAGGCATCAGAAGGGTTCGAGTGGCGCCGGTTCAAAGGGACCAATAGAAGTGTTTGTATGCCTCAAGTCTGGAGTTCACCTTTTTAGTGACACTCATCTGTTCCGTATCTCTCTTGCTACCCTGCTGTTCCTCTTTAAAGACTTCACTCCTTCATTCTTCCACGCAGATCTCCCGGCCTGTATCAGGAAGTGAGACCGCTGTTTGTGTGTCATGCAGATGTCATACTCTCTCACTTCCTCCCCCTTGTCAGACACTTTTTATATGAACATGTGTTCAAGGACACCTGCTGGCTAAAAAAATGAATTCATCTGCAAGCGAGTTTTCTGTCTCGACAGGCAAAACAAGCATTACTCACAGAACTGGTTGAGCTTTAATCAGACCTGTGATACCTTTTGATAAAACTCCGCAGTTGCAAACAAATATTTTTTTTATTAATGTCAAACCATTTCCAACATGTGTGGATGTTTTGTTTTGGTAATTAGAGGCCTGTCATGTATTTATATGCAACCACGTAAAATCCAACAATACATCAAAACAGAAGCACACTGCTAACTTAAAATATACGTCACCTTCAGTCTGACACAACATGAACTATTTGATTTTTATAATCACATAAAGCAGTGCAGTTGTTTATATGGATTTAACACACACTCAATACACAAATAAGTGTGTGTGTGTGTGCGTGCGTGCGCACATGAAAATCTGATGATCCTTTAAGGCAAAGCAGATGTCTTTAACCAGATCATGTCCTTTTGACACACAAACATGTTTGCTGCTTCACAGAGAGCACAAAAACTGACGTGCGCACACACACACACAATAGCACACACTGCTATACTTCTGTTTGACCGTTTTTGTGAGCACGCCCCGCTTAACCCATCACCCCTCAATAATCTCTGCACCCCATCACCCTCCCAGGGACATTTTTCTCCACCCTGGACTTTCTCTTCGGCTCATGGCGAGTGGCAGGTGGAGGATGGGTGCCCCCTTTAAAGCGTACCCCCCCCCTCTCACCTCCCACTGTCCTGTGGGGAAGGAGCTTTTGTGTTGGCTTGAGGAAGTGTATTGTGCGCCCATCTGCCCCCCTCATCTCCTTTCTCCAAAACCTTCACTGTTTACCCTCAAAGGGCCATCAGCAGATGGGGTACTTTGTATTCACAACAGCAGAGAGGTGAATGTGGGGGGGGGGGTTATGGAGGTCTGTTATCATTTGATGGGCTAATATTAGTTTCCCTGCATGATACTTGTTTCCAAATATGTGTACATCTATTACTTCAGACAGTTGAGTCCAAGAAATGACAGTTACAGTGAACTAGGGCTGTCAAAATGGAATTCCCTTTAAAAAAAAACACGTATATTATTTTTTAATATTGCAATATTAGTCAGTACAGTAGCCTGCCAGCCGCGAAGCAGACAGTCACGCCGCTGCTGCTGCTGTTTTTTTTACATTTGAATATTCATTTTCTCATTCAAAATTTAAATATATATTTGAATTTAGAATATTCGTTGACAGCCCTACAGTGAACTCATTGTCACGTTCAAGAAACCAGTTTGAGATGCAATGAGCTTCATGACTTGGTGCATTATCCTGCTGGAACGTGCTGTGTTGCCATTGTTGCGATTCCAGATGCAGTCAGGCAGGCGATATCAATGATGTCGTGGGGCCATAAATATAGCTTTGAATTCTCTGATTTTTTTATTAATCGTTTTTGCCGCCATAGAAATATTTCTGAATTCTGAAAAAAATGCTCTGTCTTCCAGTAATAAAACACAATTGTCTGCCTATAAACTGGTTATCTCATTTACAATACAAAAGAATTCTGTGGTGCAGTGGTTTTAAATGTAATGTTTGGGTGCATTTGAAGTGATGTCGGTGCATTCTAGCGGCTGAGAGTGTTTGAAGGATCCCAGTGCAAAAGTTCTGTCCTCTGCCTGACGTTTTGTGTGCAAAGGGTCATGTCTCTTTTTGGGCGTTTATTTGACTGTGCTGTGACGCAGAGAGTGGGAGCCCCCCGTGTTTGTTCTTCCCCCCACGGGGTGGTTGAACTGTGCTGTGTGTTCACTGCTGAGATAAAGCAGAGGGTAGAGCCATACACACTACGCGACTCCTTATTGCGCCGTCCCCCTCAAACCTTTGCTTCCCGTCCCCACAATTTAACAATTTAACAAAATAACACACATCATGATTTGAATAAGAGCAAAAGCAACTTCTCCAGTATATACGGCATGTTATCTCTTATCTGTCATGTCTTTCCTGTCTATTCACTGGTCTTCTTTTTTATATTTCCTGGGTAGTTTCTTTCCTTTTTTTTGGTATGTCTTTAATTTCTTTTAAACTTTTTAGCCAAATCAGAAACTACATATAGGTGTGCAATAATTCATTGCTTTCCTCCAGACACGGCACCAGTGTGTGGAGCCAAATCCAGGTCAAAAGTTTTGTTCATTTGAAGAAAAAAAAGTGTTGAGCAAAGTTAGTTGAACAAAAATTTTTTTTTTCATTCTTCGCTTGTATTTTTTGATATTCACTGTATTATATTTTTCGGTTGCAGCTTTTATATTTTCAAAACTTATATTTTCATCTTCAGAGCTTTTTTTAACGTTCTGATCTTTTTTTTTCTTCACATTCAGACTTTTGACCCTGATGTGGCGTGAAGGGGCGGGGCATCATCTGAGAGGGGCGTGTTGTTAGGCAGCCCTCTAACAGTTACATTATTGAAGATAAACTGCCTCAAGTACCTTGTTGCTTTTATAATACGCTTACCAGCAAAATTATAAATAGTAAGTAAATAGCTGCCTTTCAGCACAAAATAGTTGTAGCCACAAAACATTGTATCTAATTTCAGTAGTCTAGAAATTACTTAAAATATAAAAGTAAAAGTAATGTAAGGGAGAAAGAAATGTCCATTAATTAACAACAAAGGGACACATCTATCGACCTGTATTTTTAGGCTTTATCTGCAAATCCCTTTGTGTTCATTTCTAAAGCCTCGCATTAAGACACCCGTCACTTTATTTAAGAAGCTGCGCTACTTGCAAGTCGCTGTGTTGTGCCAGGATCTCAATGAAGTCAGAAAGAACATTGGCGGCCAACCCATGGTCAAGAAGATACTCATTTGACGTTATATAGAACTTGCATGGATGGAGGAGGCGGGTTCATGTCGCTAAATACCCAACTGAGATTGGCTTGTGCGGTTCTGAAAAAGGATCCGACCACTTTTCGCACACTCTGATTTGCGTCATCTGCAGGGGCAACGAGGAGAGAACCAATAGGGTGTCTGATATTTGCGTGAAAATGTAAGGATTAGGAGTAAAACGTTGTCTGATAATAAATACTCCAGTATAGATACCCCAAATTTCTACTTAAGTAAGATACAAAGTATTTGTACTTTGGTTAAGTAACAATCAGAGCGCTGGATTTCATCGACTCGTATTCAAATATTTGGTATGTCCACCTTTTGCAGCAGTTACACCAGCACATCTCTCTGGCATGGTGTCAATATAGTTCCTGAGATCTTCCACACTAATGTTATCCCATGCCTTCTGCAACTCAAGCCAAAGGCTTTCCTTTGAATGCACAATAGATCTGTCCAGTTTATATTCCACGTCGCCCCAAATGTGCTTGATGGGGTTGAGGCACCAGAATGTTGGCGTATACTTTCTTATCCGTGATGCCGTCAATTTTCACCAAGTCACCTGTTCCTGAAATAGCAAAAGAATCACACTGCTGTGTCCTTGGACTCTTGCATCACCAGCAATTTAACCACGATCACACCTGACAAGGAGTACATAACCAATTTGGCTTCTTCTGGAAAGGAACATAAATGTGTGCCATTGACAGTGAAATAGGCCTGGCTTGTTTTTTTATAAGACTCTATTTTATAGTTTATACCGCATAATGATGACTTTGTAGATATTTCATTCGTGAAATGGGTATTTTAATGGACAATTAACGAAAAACAACTGAAATCTCTTGTCTTTCAGTCATTTTTCAAAAGTATAGACAAGTCAAGTGACCAGAGTTGGGCAAAATACATCAAAATGTATTTTGTTACAAAATAAATGTATTAAAATAAAATGTCCTTGTTTAGCATTCTAACAAAAGTTTCAGGAGCGAAAAAAAACTGACACAAAATATCAAGCAGTGCATTAATTAACTCTTACCTGGACTTTCTGGAGAGTAGTTCTGGAGGACATTGCACTGTTGGTGTATTTATAATGAACCAGTGGTGAATAAATATTATGACAGTAACTTGGTGCTTTTATTGAGTGGTGTGTTGATATAGCGACACATAAAGAGGGTGCTACAACCACACGTACACGACTTGGAAAAGGCTGCGCTACGTCTGTTCAACATTCTGCCAGCTGATGGCAGCACTGTGCTTCTGTCTGCTATGTTTACTATTCATGTGATGTAATAGTGTAACCCAATTTGTCAATTGGTTTCATGTCGTCTAGTGTTTACAGAATGTATGTCTCACTTCTTTATCCCACAAGACAGCTGATCAACTGGTGCCCAGTAATTGTTGTGTGTGGCAAATGGGCATTTAAACAGTAGTGGTAACTTGCAGTATATTTTACAATTGACCTGTTTCTACATTTGATGTTTACCGGCCTCGCCCTCCTTGTCTCTGACCTTCTGTCCAGATGCTGCAGGATTGTGCCAAGGCCCGTAGGGAAGTGGAGCTGCACTGGAGGGCTTCTCCCTGTGCCAACATTGTGCGCATCATTGATGTCTATGAGAACCTCTATCAGAGCAGGAAGTGTCTGCTTATTGTCATGGAGTGGTGAGTGCACAGTATCGGTGTCGTACACACTAAAATACCTTTCCTTGGTGAATGACATTTTCATTAATGCAGATCATTGTCCCCTGTCTTTTGAGTGCGTTTTCAGCAGATACATTTAGGTTGTTCGCAGAGATCCACCGATAACAACGCGGGATTGGAGGTCTGTGACAACGGCCCCATCTATTGTTGGATACCATTCATTAGATAAATCAGTCCGCATATTTATGTCCATCCATTTATTTGTTGCATTTAGTTATACAATATTAGAATAGCATCTTTAACTCGAGCCTGACCTTGCCTTTCCATTCAAAGGTTGCTCACTTCCTCGCTGCGAAGCTTACCGCTAATTATTGCCGACACTGCTATCGGATCAGCAATCGCTGTCAAGCTGACGGCACACATGAGTCATTAGTGGTCCATCGCTCGCTGCTTCTTTTTTTTTTTTTTTTTTTTTTTTTTTAAACCAAAGCCTGCTTAACATGCAGACATGAGAGTTTCACAAAGATGAATTAAACTAAAATGAATAGCGGAGACTGGGGGGGGGGGTTTAATTCTCCTTTTCTAACACAATGGATCTTATTGTCTGAGCATCTGAACTGCGTGTGTAGCACGTGAAAGGTACTCAGTCTGCCTTTCAAAGTGGGAAACAATTAAAAGATAAATGAAATGATGTTACGTATAGCTGGTATATGTATTAAAAATAACTAGAGGGTGCAATGTACTGGGATTCGCTTCTCCCTCTCGGAGCTGGGCTTAAAGACGCTTCCATAGGTGAGCTTTTAAGCCAAGGGTGCCATGCAGTGGCTGCATATAGCGGTGTCACGGCACGCTGCCTGTTCGCTGCCCGTGCCGCCCAGAACGTATGCTTCATTGGCACGGGCTGTTTGGGCTCAAAGGATATCCTTTAGTAAGGGTTCTACAGGACTGTGGGAGGTCAACGTCCCTCTAAAGGGATCTGGAATATAGCTCTTAATGTAAATTTAGGCACATAGTGCTGCGGCTTTAGTTATGAGTTAACTGGGCAAATGTGTTTATAAAAAACATACAGGATATTAATATTTAATTAATTACAGATTTAGTTTGCTTTGCCAAAATGTAAATGTACATTCAATTAAATACTCTGGTTATTACTCGACTAAACATAAAATGGCATTCTGCAGTTTTAAGACTTGGGAAGCCACGTTAAAGAAAAGCTCCTTACCTCAAGTGTACTAAGCATGTTTTAGCCAGGTCAATTATTGTAAATCTGTACGACCTTAGTAGAAAATGGCTCATTTCTTCGAAATGAGTGCAGTGCCTTTTCCTCTATTTTATATTTCCATCTTCCGCACTTTAAAACCACCAAACCCTTAACAACTTGTCCCACGTGCACTAAAAACATATTGTGGTTACTCACTGAGCGGATGTAGTGGTCACGTCTACCTTTAAAACTCACATGCACAACTGCTGCAGGTGAAGACAGTTTCGGTGAAAATTGCATGGAATGGCATAATGAAAAGTAGTTATTCTGATGAAACTAAAACATTTCCTTGAATATCACACTCGAGTCAGCTTTCCTTGTGACACAGTGCACATTGAGTCAGTGTGATGACCCATATTCTGCTGTTCAAGTATTCTCCCATGTTGTGTAAAGGGTCACTGTCAAGTCATCTACTCTTGCACCAATATATTTCGCTTCAAAACTGAAAGGATAGAAATCCTTAAACGAGTTTGGGTTGTCAAGCCACTGACGAGTATTGAAGGTATTGAGAAAAGTTTGACTGGAAGAAAGATAGAAAAAAAACAGCTGATGTGTTTTTCTTCCAAAGTGGTTTGTTATCTGCATGTGAATCTCAAGGTCTCCTCTGTCGCGTCTTCACACTGTCTAAGATATGCTACCAATCTTGACTGAAACTGTGTCAGGGTGTAACAAGATCACGAAGATGTTAGATGTGCGATTTCTGTTCTGCTGAGAATTCACACTTCACCAATAGACATCTTTTTTCAAAAGCGCAGGGTGGGGTCAGCGTGACCACAGGAAATCATGAGACTGGCGTGAACAACGTTGGCTTTCCTGCCGGGAGGTATCGCGCCTTGAATCGCGTTCATCGCAAGAGATGATCTCTGATTGCCTGCAGGCAAAGTGTGAGCGATGGCTTTTTGAGAATGAAGAAGCGATGCTGTGGTTGAGCGGTGCGCCTCTGGGTCTGCGAGTCCCGTTAACACACGCGTGACTGGTGAAGCGCCTCTGGGCTTGTCACAGATGATTGGACCTGAAACTCACAGTCATTCTGAGCAAATAGATTAAATGAAACTGATCATGAAGTTCATAGTGGTGGAAGTCTCCTACTCAGCCTCATGCCTATTGAACAAAGGTTAACAAGCATTAGCTTTGGATTTAGCATTTTCTGTCATCATAGTCCAAAGCATACTTGTGTTGGTAATGGTTGTAGTAAAGAGCCATAATGTTTTTTCCATAATATTCGACTACATTTCTAGAGGGTTTTGTTCAACGACATTACAACAATGCAACGAGAAAACCTAATCACCCTGATTAGGACTACAACCCTATAACAACTATAAAGAACATGCTGTGCTCCTTGCCCACTACAGGGCCATTCCATTGAAACTACCAACATTATAATTTACAGAATCTTACATTTTAATCTTTCAAAGTTGAATACTTTTCAGATGAAACACATTAGTTACAAATAGTGACACCTCTCTTTACCACACGAGTCCTAGCAGAATGAACTCAAAGCCTACATTACATTACTTCTGCAACTACTACATTATCTACTTGCAGTGAAAGCACACACACACACACACACCAGACTGGTACAAATAAAAGTGTTTTTGAGTGAGTGTAACAACAATATATTCCACCAAGGAGGACGAGGTAATCGGTTGGCTCCGGAAATGATTTCCTGCTTCATCATGAAACATTTGTCGATTAGTGCTTTCCATGTTCTTATTTCCCTAACACGTAGATGTCCCCTGATACGTCTCTCTGTCTCTCTCACACACACACACACACATACACACACCTCCAACATGTAGGGCCGCGTCCTGAAAGTCGCTCTCCCATCTATCGTCTCCCATAAACGTCACAGCTTTGCCTCTGCTGAAGCTGAACTCCGGTGCACCTTAATAGATCACTGGTTTATTGCAGTGTCGTATTGGTCAGACGCAAGGTGTGTACGGGCCCATCAAAAAACATTCCCATGGGTGTGGCTGGGATTGTACCATCTTCTTTAGCTCTGGTGAAGAACCAGTTCAGTGGCTTTCACCTAATGTCTGCTCCTCTGCCAGCAAACCAGTGAAAACAATCCATTACATCACAGCCAGCCCACAATTTGGATATAAATAAATAATACACGGCCCTGTGCAGTTATTTGGGCATTGTATGTCACTTTGATTTATTGAATTTTACAAGAGCTAAGCAATATTTCTTCTAATTTTAGTTCAATACTGCGAAATATTGCTGCTGCAGTCTGTTTCACATCGCTGCAATATGTGTTGCATTAGTTTTCCACTGATGCGACTCCCGTCCATGACCTCGTCTCTGTAGAGCTCACAACCACAACCTCACATGATCAGACACTGTCAATCTCCAACGTGTGCTTGTTGCCTCTGGCTAATCTTCACATTACACAGCCATCAAGTCACATCCTGACTTCAAATTTAATACACCAACCCCCCCCCCCCCTTTTTTTTTTTTTGCAGCATGGATGGCGGTGAGCTTTTCAGTCGAATCCAGGACAGAGGAGATCAGGCCTTCACAGAGAGAGGTAATACACATCATCGTTTCTCACTGTATTTTATTACATGATTGCACAGACGTCTGACCACTTTGCGTACTGCCACACGGGAGGTTTGTGATCCTCAGCAACATACAAGTCTTTTACACCCGGTGCTACTGGCACAGCATATAGGGCATGAGGCTGGTGCGTCACTTTGAATCTCTTGTTGACGGAGCCCTTTCTGTCTGCTCTCCAGAGGCGTCGGACATCATGAAAAGCATAGGTGAAGCCATTCAGTATCTTCATGCCGTCAACATTGCTCACAGAGACGTCAAGGTTTGTATCTCGACTTTGCATCATCGCACTGCTTCACCTGAGTAGTCTCCTCGCTGTGTACTGTGAAGTTTGAGTTTTCTGAGAGGAGTGTCGGACGACTGCAGTATCTAAAGGCACGACTCGTGTTGCTTTGCTTTGTTTTCTGACCTGCGTCCTGAATCCTCCCTGCAGCCAGAGAACCTGCTGTATTCCTCAAAGAGGCCCAACGCCCTGCTCAAACTCACAGACTTTGGCTTTGCTAAAGAAACCACCTCCCACAACTCTTTAGCTACTCCGTGCTACACCCCCTACTATGTCGGTAAGGATGTGTGTCTGTCTCCACTCAATCACATTAATAAACCGTTTAAAATGATTATTTCATTTCTCACCCCTATATCTTTTCACTTTATTCCGTCCTTTCTGTCCGCAGCTCCAGAAGTTCTTGGCCCAGAGAAATATGACAAGTCATGTGACATGTGGTCCCTGGGTGTCATTATGTATATCCTGTAAGTCCTTTTAAAAATATCTTTATAACCCTTTATCACGTAGTAGTATTTTCTTGGTGCAATAACTAATATTAGTTTTTTTTTTTAACCACAACAGGTTGTGTGGATACCCTCCTTTTTATTCTAACCACGGTTTAGCCATCTCTCCTGGGATGAAGAAGAGGATCAGGATGGGCCAATACGAGTTTCCAAACCCTGAGTGGTCTGACGTATCCGAGGAAGGTCAGGAGACGTATATACTTACACTTAGTACTTCCCGACTATATGAATGCACTGAGTTTGAGAACATGTTCACTTTTGGGGCTTGGCCTTTTTTCTCAAACGTAACTGAAAACCAAATGATTGAAGGATTATTGTGTTTATAAAAAATGTTTCTCACCATGAAAAACTAATACATCTATTAGTCTTGATAAAAAGTCAAACTAGATCCGAAATAACACTAAATTAATGCAATTTTTCTTTATCATTATCAGCATTCATCAGCAAAAAATGATTTAACCTTAATGTGACCACGAGCTGCGCTCTCGTGTGAACTTTCTGATAAAGAAATAGAAACCAATGCTTGCATTTAACCTTCTATTGAAAATCTGGCACATTCACTACACTTGAAAGTGAAGTTTTTTTTCTGAGTAATGCAAAACCTTTGAAAAAGAAAAGAAACGCTAACGTGATAGATGGGTGTGGGTATACATGGTTTCCCACAAGCTCTCTTGAGACCACAGTGTGAAGGCCTCAGACTTTGTAGGGAGAACCGTGTGCTTCTTCTTACTTAGAAGGCGATTCTCTCCATTTCAAGGTGAAACGCTTCAATCTGGTGCACTTCAAGAACTTAGCAGTGGCTCAGTGGTGGTGGGATCTAAGTACATTTAGGCTCCACAACTTATTTGTCATGTACTTGCACTTTACACTTAAATATATTAATTTGATCTAACTTCTAGTCCACTGATTATCAGAGGGAAATATCATTTTGTTGTGTATTGCATTTATTTAACAACGTTCGTTAATAGTTTGCAGTTTTGCGGCATACTTACGGTCCTTATATTTTGATGCCGATACTTCACAGTAACATTTTGAATGTAGTTTTTTCAGTCCTGTTTATTCTTGTTGGGCGCGGCCCGTCCCATTCATCAGCCCGTGATCGTATGCACTACTTGAATCATTGCTCTGGGCAAAGTTTTTGGGGCAAATGACGGATTCCTGGAAGTGACTAGGTCCATTTCAAGACTTTCAATTTAATGTAACTATTCTTAACACCATCGTACCAGAAGTATTTAAATCGATAGATGGGAAAGTGAATGAATTGAAAAATGTCGCTTTTTACACAGATGTCAAGTTGCTGCAAATAGATCAACGTTGATCGTTTTTACTCCAGGGTTAAAAAAACAGTGTCACTCACTGAACACGTTTCTGTCTCAATCCCTGTTTTTATTCAAATAATTGTTTTTCCAGCAAAACAACTGATTAGGACCCTCCTTAAGACTGAGCCAACGCAGAGGATGACCATCACAGAGTTCATGAATAATCCCTGGATCAATGTAAGCATCTTCTGTGAAGCTCACTTTCCATCGTTTCAACTCGATTGCTCTCACTGAGGTCTTTCCATTGAAGTATGAGTTGTGTGATTTAGATGTATTTCCTTGTGTTTTTCTGAAGCAATCAATGGAGGTTCCCCAGACCCCACTTCACACCAGCCGGGTGCTGAAGGAGGAGAAGGACGCGTGGGAGGATGTCAAGGTTAGATGTCTATTTCTCTTGGTATCAGTTCTGTTCAAGTTCTTTTTATAATTCCATTGTTTTATGGGTAAAATGATCCATTCAATTGTATCTGACATGTCCTTAGGATGCGGCTCGTGACATGGAAAGTAACGTCGCACTGTATTGTTTGGTTACCCCAAACAACACCTAACAAGCTTCTTTTGGCGTGTTTTTCAGGAGGAAATGACCAGTGCCTTGGCGACAATGAGGGTCGACTACGAGCAGATCAAGATCAAGACCATTGAGGACTCGACCAATCCTCTGCTAACAAAAAGGAGGAAGAAAGCCAGTCACCCCATGCCGGACCCCCAGTCTGCTGCCCACTGAGAGTTGCACACATGCATGCACATCCAGACACAGGTTGTAAAAAGGAAGCAATAATTTGTCGACACGTGAGTCGCGCTGCATGGGTTTTTCTCAGTGTTTTATTTTTCATTGCAAATTCTAATGTTTTGTAGGAGTTTGTTTTTCTTACTCTACCGTTTTAACAAAACCATCCCTCTGCTCCGGCAGAGGTGATGTTTATCTGTGTTTTTACACCAGTGAAGAGATTATGAATTCTAGAGATGGGGAGGATTGGGAATCGGTGAGATCCTTCCTTTCCCTAATATCAGGTTGTGTACTCGAGGGGCTTGAATGTAAGAAGACATGAAGCCCTCAGCATTAGCATTAGTTCTGTCTTCATCCCGCAGGCCCTTTCTAGCTCTAACCCCAAACGGAAATGTAAAAAAAAAAAAAAAAAGGCTAAATCCCAAAAAGCAAGGGAAGTTTTCTTTTACCTACATGCAAAGTTAGATGTATTTGAGACTGACAAGTGGAATGTAAGGACTCTGTCCCTGACTGTTGGATTAAGCTGGTAAAGTGAGGGGTGTCTGTCAGCTCCAGGTTGTCTTGGTGAAAGTGGATCGGAGGCCTATGCACTCACGAGGCGCTCTGACAGAGCCTCTGGTGGCCCCGCTCTCCTACCTTAATCTACACTTGTTTTTCAAGTACATAGTTTATTGGGCAGAGAAGGACGCCATGTTTAACTGCAGGAAGTGGCTCGACCTTCTTCCCGCATGTAGCTCATAGGAGAGTAGGAGCCGACCGATACTGTATTTTTTCATGGATTTTATGGACATGTTAGCATAGGCCTTACAGAGTGTTGCCAAAGCAGCAAATGACTTTTATCCCCCTAACTACCTGTTTGGTTCAGGCTTTTTACCAATGTTATTCTTCTTATTTTGTAACATTGCCAGATTATATTTCAGGTTAATGCTATGCAGATGTGTGTCAGCTTGAAGTACTGCTAGGACCTTTTTTTCTTTGTCTCAGAGTTTTTTTTTGTTTGCAAATGTGTAGAAGAGCTGGTGTGCAACAATGTGTTGATGCGTTTCTGTGAGCAGTAGCGTGCTACACTCTCATGGGAATACTGGGCATACTGGGACGGGTTTGGTGACATGCTAGTTTTCTCCAAGGTTCCTCCTCCCCACCTCCCGGGGGAGCGATGGGGAGTAGGGAGTACTCGAGTGCTGCTCCTCGTCCCAGAGCAGGAACTCGTACAATACCACCAGCAAGCTTTCATCGCACTCACCCAACCGGACGCATCCACCTCACACGGGATCATGGGTAATGATTGTGTTCAACGTCACTTAGTAAAATCCCCTCCACATTACCGGTCACTTGGCACCTACGAATCCCCCCCCCCACTGTAAAAATGTTCATTGGTCCTCCAGTTTTTTTTCTTTTTGGCCCCTTCAACACAACTTTTGTAGTGGAAGTGCAGAATTGTCTGTCATTGATTCTGTTAAACTCCATCTGCTGTACTTTTGTTTGCTTTAGCTTTGGATTAAAAAACACACAAACACAAACCTACTCTCATCTTTATTTCTGCGTAAAGTGGAGAACAACCACAATGTAGGTTTTTCTTTAAAAAATTCTAATTTAGAAAATATTTGAAGCATGGGGTAAGTCGCTTTCTGGTTATCATTCTCCCCAAAGCAGTCATGCTATTTAAATTAATTAAATTATTATTATTAAATGAATATGGTAATAAAGCATTTCTCCCACTTGATGATGGAGGACAACTTGACTACTAGTTACACGTGTGTTGGTGGTCCTGAGTCGTCCCGGGAACGACAGAATGCAATCAAGGTCACGTGCACAGAATGATCAATGTTAAAAATGTATAACACGGTCAATGCATAAAACAAATGATTCAAACATTGACCGTAGTAAGGCCGGACTCGTGCAGGGACAACCACCATCCACAGGAAGCTGGGGAGGGAAAGCGAACTGACTGACGTCCTCGTCTGTGGGTGCACACTCAACCCGGGACCAGCTTGTATCTTACTTGGTTGCGTGAGTTACTTCTGGAATATACACATTTGCGTAGCCAAACAGTCTGGCGTATTGAGTCAACAGACATTTGCCAACACCGGGGTGTTCAGGGCGTCTTCCCGCAAACGGAGAGCCGCGTTCTCTCGAAGCGCGATGCAGCCGTAGGCATTCGGCTTCCAATCTGAGTGTGACGAAACCCACAGTCATCTCTCCGTCTCTCAGGTAAGCGAGAAAGGGGTTAAATGGGTAAACAGGGGAGTCCCTCACGATGGATGTTAATCCTGTGGCCGTTGTACCACTCACCCCACGACACCCACACCCACCCCCCCACCTGTAACCCACTGTTAACTGACCTGTTGCTACACCGTGGTGTAAGAAGGTTAGAGGTACGTGCAGTCCATCCATCTTCTGAAATAATCACATTTTCATTGAGTTTAACGGGAACTTTATTTAGTTCACAAAATGAAAAGAAGTGATGCACTATAGTCTTGGCATCAACACCCACCCTGCCGCCCCCCCCCCCCCCTAAGAATTTAATTACGGTGTACACACATGAACGTGACATGTGACAAAATGTGTAGGATAGAGACTTCCCAGCTGAGGCGGTTAGACGTGTTGCACTTCTTTGAAGTGGCATTGCCCTCTTGATTCACACACACACAGCTGAGTAGTTTGAATTGCTCCAGTCAAGATGTCAAACCACATTGAATCGTAGCTTTTCAGACATGATGAAATGGAAAGTCATTTCCTAGTCACTATTACAAAAGTTGCTTATATTTCATGTTTTGGAAATCTGATTATTACTGTAAAGTACAGCTCAAGGAGCCTGTTAGGGCTATTGTGGTTGAGTTTTTTTTTTTTTCCTAGTTATTAAAAACATGCTTTTCTGAAACTCCCTTTTCAATTGGTTCGTTATTATGAATACACACGAGAAGAAACTGAAGGAAAAGGTCACGCCATGCTATTTGATCCTCTCTACAGAATTGTATTTTCTTCTTTATTTGTGGGCCTGAAAATCTCTTTAGCTCTTTGTCAGAAACACAAAAGGGTCTGTTTCTGGAATACAACACCAATTAATGTAATCCACCCTTAAAGAAATGCAATTAACATGTCGCAATAACATCATGCTCTTGCAGACCATTCAATGAATAATATCTTTACGTGCGGTGATTGCGGCAATGATATACTATTCAAATCATCCCACGTTGACGAAGCAAGTGACATGTCATTATAGTAGTTTCAATGCAGAGGCCTTAGTCAGGTAAGGAATCTTTGTTTTGTAGTCTGAGTAATGCGTAATGAGTAAAGTACGCACATTCAAATGTTTTTAAAGGATGTTTTTGTGGCTAAAAGATACTATCTATGTATTACACCCTCCTAAAAAACCGTTAAAAAAGACAATAAATAAGTACATGCAGGGCTGCTATTTCCCCCTGTCTGCTATATATTCTGTCTTACAATGTATCTGACTAATGGCTATGATGGCTTTTGCACGTGTGTGCGTGTGCGTGCATGTTTGCGTTTGCGTGCCGCGATGGTGAGACTGGCTAGTTACAGTTTCGGTAAGTCAAGATGCAGCAGTGCTGCTGCTGGTAAGTGATGTATATGGGTCACGTTTGAGGTTAGTGAATCCTCTTTTTGAGTTTACACTCAAGTCGTTCCCCAGATATAGTGTGCAAAACTGCAGGGTGTGATGTTTAGTGCTACCCATTTCTAATAAACGGCATGCTTAACAGTATCCTCTTCTCAAATAGTCCTTTATTCATTGGCATCAAGACATTAGTCATAAATACAAAAATACATATACACAATACAAATAAATATCACAGCTCAAGCAACACAGTTTGGATTCTAACTGCATGTGTGGGACTCAATATGGTCTTAAAACAGAAACTTGTCCTCAGGACAAAAACGAGAGTCTCAGAATAACAAAGACATTAAGTTCAGCAGGCAGCAATATCATCTGACAAAACTATGGTGAAAACAATGGATTGAATGACAAAGAGTATTCTGTTTGCTTGCGAAGATGAGGGTGATATTTCGATGAAGGTCAGCCGGTCGTCAAACAGTGGCCACTGGGTTTCTGTGCCTCTGAGAGGCCAGATAAGTCTCAATGTAGTTAAGCAGCAGATCGATCTCCCCCATGGCCTTGTACGGACCTTTACTCTCCATCTGCAGAAAAACATGGAGTTCTGTTATTTAATTGTCCAAATACAGCAATGCACACATGATAACCCCCAACACAATTAAACAGGACACTCACTTGGTTGTAAGTAGAGTTTAAATGGTTGATGTCAAACGGTTTGACGCAGGAGAAGTACTTTCTCTAAAGGGAAACAATACAAAGAGGATGTTATGAACATTTCCTGAATTC
Source organism: Pungitius pungitius (assembly GCF_949316345.1). NCBI lineage: Eukaryota > Metazoa > Chordata > Actinopteri > Perciformes > Gasterosteidae > Pungitius > Pungitius pungitius. Next base: position 15,749,578 of record NC_084907.1, on the reverse strand, counting down.
GACTCCCACCCACCACGTGCACAGAGCACGTATCTAATGGGTAGCGTGCCATCGCGATCCTTTGCTGCTTAGTAAGACCTCGGTGATGCACCGTTCTGCAAGCCGCTGCAGTTTAAGAATCGCTGACTAATGAATTCGTAAGAGCCGCAATTCTTCCCCTTTTCGTCACGATCAGCCATATTGGACTTTTGGGACGAAGTCCAAACCAGGAAGTTGGCTTTTGATGGCGCGTCTGCGGTGCACACATACGTTTGTGACAAATGATGGTTAAGTAATCACGTGTTGTTGCATCTTCCTTCGATCAATTGCGCAACTTGTTTGGGTGCAAATTGAAGCAAACACATCATCGTTTAATACATTTCACGCAGCCTTTGCACAGCATTAATAGAAAATCCCTCTTCTGTTTACATCAGGTTTGCTGCATTTCTAATCTCGGACTCCTCAATAATCCCGTTTCTCACACGCGCGCTTTGTTTTGTTTGCGCGTGTTTACATCCTAAAAAAAAAAAAAAAAACTCGTGACGCAGTGACGCGTGTGACGGACACTCACGCAGGTGAAGACATCTCTCTTGAGCCCGTCGAAGATTTGCTGAATGGACTCCATGTGCGGCTGTAAGTCCTGGGTGTCCTCGGTCACTCCGGCTATGGCTGTCGGTAGGACCCAGGTCAGATAGAAGTCCAGGATGCTGTCCACGGTGTGGCACGCGAACGGGCTCTGGAGGAGGGAGGAGAGCGCCCAAGCCGGTTATGCGATGTCCTGCAGCGCGATGGTTAAAACCTAAGAAGCGCATTTTTTGGGGGTGGGGGTGCAAGAGTTCAAACGGCCGCCTACTTTAAAGGAGTCCTCCGCGCTCTGGTCCAGCAGGGTTGTGTCCAAGTCATCGTTTGCCTCCTGTCAACAACGAAGGTCAGAGGGACAGTCAGCAGCAGCAGCAGCAGCAGCAGCAGAGGCAAGCAGACACATGTGAGAAGGTGCAGCATCACCCCGGAGACTCACACTACCGCGTGCGGGATCAATCGCAAATGACGCTGCGCGAACTTTCCCGAGTGGATGTTGTGCTTTTACTCACAAAGAAATCTCGGATCCGTGAATAGTCCTGCCTGAGCTTCTTCAGCCTGACAGGGAAGCCCTCCACGAAACGACAGCACCGGTTGTTACACACGGGACTGCACCGGGCGCTGCCGAGGAGGGACGAGAGCACCAGGGCGCACAGCAGCAGGGAGCGAGGGGTCATGCTGGGTCTTTGGAGGCGGAGAGCGGGCCCTCGGGACGGAAGATGCTGCGAGGCTCGACTGGACGTGGGTGCAGTTTTCTGTTACTTGGTGGGATGTTCCTGAAGAGCCCAGGAGAGAGGTGCATATACTCGGTCTCATTTCTTGCCTTAATTTATAGCAAAATCGATTGGACTGATGACGAGGAGTAATGCCGGGAATGGAGAAGGGGGGTGGGGGGTTGTTGGGGTTCCTCGAATATTTCACAACGGGGATCCTCCTCCTATGTCATTGAGAGCCAGAAATAATGTGAGACCGCAGTATGAGCAATTTGTGCTGTGTCAAATAATGACCGAAACTATAATCATGTTAAATTACACATTACGTTTTCAGTTGACTATGATTACAATATAACCCCCATATTTATACAAATATCTTAATATACATCAATTGTCTGAATCTAAATCATTTTTTGAGGACATATGACATATATGTATGTCAAATAACACCGATGTTAAGGCGTGTGACATGTGACATGAATCATTGGTCTTTAAGTCTTGGAATTCTTTCTCTTTGGTAGGGTTTCATATGTATGGATATATATTTGTATGTATGTATGTAATTATACATGTATATAAACACTTCTAAAAGGAGAAGTGTTTGGGGTCTTTTGCAGGTTCTTTTTCTTCAGTACTTTTTCTCTATTCTGGAATGCCCATTTATTCTTGACATACGTTTTTTTGCATTTTCGAATTACACTTTTGCGAGGTGACTTATGTTGGGCAACATTGGTATTCTAAAAACTGCTGCTAGGAAAATCTGGTGTTTATCAATTAGACTGACACCCATCATTGGGTTGATTTAAGCTGGCTAATAGGGCATTTGAACGGGGCCCTGCATTGGCCATAAAAATGAGATTTTTCTTAATTGAAAAGTAAACTAGTGTTTCCCCTACTGTTTAAAAAATGTGGGATGAATATTGTTGAAATATGTTGTTATGCATAACATTTTATTGAAATGATTTGTCATGACGAATGTGCACACCTTTCTTTTATTTTATTGTTTTAAGCTATAGATATATCTTATATACAAATTCACGTTGAAATAATATTAGTCAGCAATAAAACGGTTTATGGGAAACCCCTGTGACTTGCACCCTGACTGTGTGTGTGTGTGTGTGTGTGTGTGTGAGAGAGTGTGTGAGGATGCAGCTCTGTATTCAGCAATGAGTTATTTTACGACTTGTGGTTGCCGTCGCATTTCAAATGTTCTGCCCGCTCTACACTTCTTACACTTGCGGCATTGTTTATGTGCATGGGAGAGTGTTTATGAGTCGGTTATTAAGTCATATCGATGTACACATTTCTGTCAGTTTTTTGTCTTCCCTGCACACAACTCATAATTAAACCCAGCATACCGATGTGAACTTAACTGCTGATGAAACAAATTTCAACCACAATCCTTGGGGTTTTAGACAGCTGTGTAGGCCTATTGAAGACTATTATTACCATGATTTGTGTAGCTAAGTACGGCGTATTATCAGTTGTCACCATCATGAGATATTTTTCCGTAACAACTTGTTTCCTAGTCGTAAAAAAAATAAAGCAAATACATATTTTAGCAAAGTGTCTGCAGCGCTGCAATTATTTTTATTTTCATTATTACCACTAAGATGAAAAAAGTAAACTTTCCTAGAAATGAGTGGATCTCAAAGTACTTATTCGATACTAATACTCATTTTTAAGTCGTAATCCTGTGAGTTTGACAATGTGTTGACCCTTTGGAGGCTTCATGATCTGCCATTCAATGCTCTCACCACATATAAAAAGTCAGCAATATTTCTTGCCTTGAACACGGAGTAAGAGGCAACAGAACAATGTGTGCTTCTGTGATGATCTGGTGATGTGGTGAAGGTGTCGCTTTGTTCTTTTTTTTCTTTTCTTTTTTTTTCTTTTCGGATTTTGTCACTATCCGCCGGTCCCATGCGATCTGCTGTCAGCAATACTGCAGCACATTACCTGAAATCTACCGTCCTTTATCATATCCAGTAGATTCAGTCCCCTGGTGGAACACTCCATCTGAGATAAGATATCAACCAAGACGTAATGCTATTCACTGGCATTCCTTGCACTCTGCAGAACAGATGTGCTGCACGATGTACAGTAGTTAAGTTCTCACCTTTTCGCCACCGTTGGCGTCACATTTTCTTTATCCGTGTGCGCCTAGGGTGTACCTGTACAGTGCCTTTTTAGAGGAAATCCATCTGTCTTTACAAATAGATACACCACATTTGTCTTTCACTTTCACACATGTTGTCTGTGAATGTGTGCTTGTGTGTGTGTGTGTGTGTGTGTGTGTGTTGCATTTCATTCTTCAGAGGACTGTGTCTTTTACTCTTTATGTGAAGCAGTTATTCTTATGCAATCATGCATCATAGGACGTGGGTGCTTCAGAGTTGTCTTAATAAGGCTTCAATAAAAATAGAAATGTATACGGCATGACCAGGCTGACAACATCCTGTTCAACCAGTGTCGTATGACCGCTTTTTTTTGTTGTTGGGAGGGGTCAATCTCCATCACGAGGATGGTGCAGAACGGAAAAGGAAACGAAGTTTTGTCTGCGTTTCATTTGAGTGACCAATACAGGCCGCCCTGGCATTCGCATGAATTCTTTTAGTCACTTAGACTTCCTCTCAGGTCATCTGTCATGGAGAATGTCAGCTGCACCCAGGTTGGTACATCACTTCAATATGTAGGCCTACTAATGAGGTAACAAAACACGCCCTTCTTGTTTCGTTTTTAAGCAATCAATGTTAAATATATCTACTCTTTCAACCCGAAACCAAACCCAGTGAAACTGTCCTCCTGCTGAACAAGCAGCTTGTTCAAAACAGATGAAATTTCGAAATTCCCAAATTCCCAAAGTACACAAAGTTCAGTTTGATGAGATCTTATCAGAAATGTACGATTAAGTCAGCATTAGCTTTCCATTTAAATCAGTGATTAATACACTCCAGGGCGATGCTCCCAAACATACGATACCAAATTTTCTATATTTTATTGACAAGCGTTTGGGGTGGAACATGCGTAGGCACATGCGTGCATATGCCCATTTGCATATGTACCTGTCAGCGTGTTAACCGCACTTATGTCAGCACCGCTCACGATGACGGCTCTCATTTTCCCATGGCGTTAGAACATCTGACTGCTGAATTAGTGAAAGTAAAAAGATAACACCGTTTGTCAATGCAATAGGAATGATGATGCACAGTTTCATTGATTCGTGTGTCATTGGGCTGCTGATGGTGGCTGTGTGGGTTCAAACCCTCGTAGACAATCCTCACCCAGCTGCTGATAATGATGATGTTGGCCGGTCACATCTGTACACGTGTGTTGGACAAAATACATGGTCTTTACCGAAAATCACTGGAAGAGACAACAGTTAACAATGCAAAGAATTCATCTTTTGTGATGCCACGTTTGTAGATCTGTCCAAGGTTTCTACTGCTGCTGACGATAATAGATGATGTGTGTTATTCAGACTGTGGCTGACGATGGTTTCAAATCAAGTCCCCTGGTGGTTGTTGAAGGTGTCCCACGAGGATCACCAAAAGGCTGAAGATCCTACGACCAGTTCAAAGCCCATCATACCAACTCCGGAGAGGAGACCGAACCCTTCCACCGAACCCCACTTCTTCCTTGTTGCTTTTTTCATATGTATGACCATTTCAGTTTGTGTATCTGTGTTTCTCTGTGTGTGTGTGTGTGTGATGACTTTTATTGACCTTCTTGGTGGGACATTTTACACACTGTAAGGGAAAGTGGGGTGAGTTGTGCCAGTTTTTACTCAAAGTGACTTTAACGTGAGGCCATGACAGCAGTGCCCTAAATTTAAGGATGTACATGTATTTCAGGATGTGGTGCATCCAGGAGAACAACAACTTTGGATCTGAAATAAATTGTTTCAGAAATATTGCTTTTGGGAAAAATGTGGTCTCGTGGCACAAGTTGTGCCTTTGGGGGGAAAACGTTGGGGTAAATTGTGCCTGTGATATATTGATCAGAACAATGCATGTAATTTGGTCCAAACGACAATAAAAATACTTTGGCTTTGATTTCTTTAATAACAATGGCAGGCTTAAGTCTGATGAGGCATTTTGCATCTTCTCACTTCTCCAGATTATCCCCTGCCAGGTCCTGTAGGTCCAGGTGGTCTGGATCTGGCTACTTAACATCCCACTTGTCAATGCTGCAGGGGAATATAAACCTCTGCTCCCTTCTGGGTGTACCACCATGTTTTTGGGGTGTATCCCTGTCACCATCATCATCATTATTCTGGACATCTGAACTATCTTCAGTGGTGTTGTTCAGTGGAATGGAGATGTCGATCTCTTCTGAGCTACTGTAAACTTTCTTTTTAGATTTGGTCGTTTTGGAGGCCCTTTGGCACAAATCACCCCAGACCCACGAGTTTAAAAAACTAGCACAATTTAGCAGTTAAGAGCTAATATCATGCTAACTCTATAGACTCATTGTGTAGCCTGCTAAAGCACTAAAACAATGTTTTCAAACTTAAATGTTTTCAAACTTAATTTTTTAGACCCTTACAATCGAAAAACCTTAATCATAAAACGTTTTTTGAGCAAAAATGTGCTTACCTCTCATGCCATGTATATCTCTTCTTTGGAGGATGAGTAAACTGGATGGATTTTCAAAATGATTTGGTCACATGACCAATCTTTTCAATGGTTTTCCAAAAACAGGGGGTGGATCTACTTCCCTCCTGGCTCAAATCACCCCACTCTCCCCTATGTAAAATATTGTGTTGTGACCAACTATTTAACTACCTATCTGACTAACTAACTACATCAAAATACTTTTGCAGTTAAACCGTGGAAATTCAGTATTTGCTATGTCAAATACATAGAAATAGCACAATCGGGCCTGGATTTTAAATCATTTGGGGTAATTAACTGAAGGTCCTATGATGTTTCTGAATTGCTGTCTGATGATGTGTTTCTATAATAGAAACATTATTTTATTTTTTGAGCCAGATTTGATTTGTCATTTTAGGATGTGATTTGATTTACAATCTAAAAAAACTACATTGAAAATAAAAATAGTTGTTATAAAATGTTATTAAATTAAAACATGACTTTTACCAAGATTATCAATGACTTCTGAGAAGTTCTGGGAAGTCATTGATAATTCCTCAGAAAAGCGATAAAATGTAATAATTCTCTGTTTAATAAATTAACACTTTGGACCCCAAAACAAATCCCAATTGATGTTAATGTAATATAATTAAGTTATAACTAAATGAGATACTATCAACCAAAATGTTTATGAATGAAACACCATATGAGCATAAATGCTTATAACCAAGTAGATGATCATTGCCCAGATGCTCCTGAGTTTAACTCCTTAGCACCCTCTGCAGTCCACTGTGACGACGTTGTGATTATTGAAAACATCCAACTGGATTGTTCCCTGTGCTCCCATAGTAGCTGACGCTGTCCGACACATACGTTGCCTTGACAACACTGAAAGTTTAGTTGGTCTAATTTTATTCCTTCAATTAACATAAGGTTTATATTTGAGTACTTTGTGTTGAATTCACAATTGTTTGCTTTATTTTACATGCTTTGCTCGTGATGATAGACAAGCTTTTATTTTTTTAAATACCGGATGTTTAAACGGAACTCAAAGATGAGAAATTTCGGGTGATGGCAGCGAACTTTTCTTTCCCGTCTTTGTATCCGCTCCGGTCAGGATCCACGTTTCCATACTGATGTTCATGTTCATTATTTTGTGTTGGAAAACCGTGAAAACTAGACAAACAGCTTCATGTACAACAACAAAAAGGAAATTTTCTGTCTTTCATCATCAACAACAGGAATAAAAGTACTTCAATATGTGAACTGAATAAACTTTACCATGTTCGCCTGGTAGACCAGCAGTGGATTAAAGTACGCTGCCATCAATTATGAATTCAACACAAAGTACTCAAATCTACAGTAAACCATATATTATTATAATTGCAGGAAGAAAATTAGACCAACTCAACTTTCAGTGTTGTCATGGCAACGTATATGTGTCAGCATCAGCTAAGCCCAGAATGGGCGTAGATGGGCTGCGCAGGGCTGGATACATTTTGCACCCTTCCCTCGCCCATGGTCTCCTGCAGCGATCTTTATGTGATATCTGGATTACCTGCCATCACATGAATTGACTCAAGGTTGAAAACACTAAATGGAAGGAGATTGCAGTAATGCAGTAGAATGGGCGTGTGGTGTAGTTTGTGAGACTGCAGATAGACCCTCACACATGTATCAATCAATCCATCAGCCCTCGTTTGTATAGCAATTGTAATAAAAAGTCTTTGACGTTAAAGGAAACACTCAAAGTCAGTAGTATTAGTAGTTTCTTTATTACAATTGAAATGAAGCCTCTTTAAAAATAAATAAATACTATTATAACAAACAATACCTTTAGTCAGTTAATTAAAATAATCTAGGGTAGGAGCACACATACAAATTAACCGATAAATATCAATGCAATATTATAAATATAAATAAAACAAAAGTCCACAAGTTAGTGCATACAATTCATGTTACATTAATCTGAGAAGAATGAAAAAATGAGATGTTTGCTGCAGTGGCAGAGAAGAGAAATAAATAAACCCTCACTCTGCTTACAAGTAACGTTCAGGTCAGGAGTTGGCATCCTTGACCATCGGCAGCAGGCGCCTTGGGATCGCAGTGTGTGTGTGCTTTGAGTGCGCTCATGAGAGTGTAATTTGGCTGAGCCCCTGCAGCCACTCCAGCACAGTGTCCAGTTCTCCAACGGCCTTCTTTGCAGCTTGGTGTATGTCCAGCTGCTCGATGAACAGAGAGAACAGCGGATGCAACGATGAGCATAACTGTCCTCCGAATGGGGGCGATCATATTGTCACTTTACCGAACACTGAGTAAGAGGCTGTGTTTGCTGTGTGAATGTCTGTGTGCCGCCAGATGCTTCTCATTCCTACCTTGTCAAACTCAGCAATCACAGAGTCAATCTTTTTCTGTGTGTCCTCCTCACAGTGGCAGTGCTGCACAGAACACACAGTCATCAATACAACTCATCTCTATTCTCAATGAAAGCACTGTTTATTTTTTTCATTGATCAGAGTAATTCAACTTACACATTCACGTATGTCTCTTCGGATGCTGAAAAAAGCGTTGGCCAGAGCGCTGGAGCAGCGCCGGTGCTGCGGCTGAGAAGAGGCGTAGTTGCTGAACACCCTCTCGATGTAGAAACGGAGCAAAAGACGCACGAAGCAGCACGCCTGACCGTTCTGATGGGGACACCCGCTAAGGTCAGGTTCAAGCAGTTCTCTCACACGTTCTCATTCACTGTATTCATCTATAAGACTCACCGGAACCTTCGTCATCAATGATCTGTCCAGAAGTTTGACTCCGATATCAGTGTCGCTTTCTATCTGTAATGCAAAGACCAGACAGAACAAGTGAGAACGTATCCTCACCTGCACAAGTCATAATCAGCAATAAACAATAATGTTTTCTTGTGTCCAGGCTGCTGCATTTGTTGATTTCTACTATTCATTTGGTGTCAGGGTGGTTTAAACTCACCACATCTAATCGTATGTCATTGTAATATTGCCGCAGTTCATGTATGTGAACAGTGACAGAACAGCTGGCCAAGCTCAGGGTTCGGCTCTCCACGAGTGGACTCAGACAGCTGAGCAGGAGGAGCAGCATCTTCATCATCGTGGTGGTCTAGTGGGAGAGCCAAAAGAAAGATTTTGCCAAATAAATAACTGAGAATTGTATGTAGGAACAGATCCTGTGGATTACTGCAATTAGTATGCTTTTAAAGCATGGTTTATCCACATGGCGATATATTTGTGATCAATTAGGTCAATTAAAGGTAAAAGAAAATAGTCAAAAGTCTATCACAATTTCTAAGTGATTTATTCGTAATTCTTCTTTTATCTTGTCTTGCTGCTCAATTTATAATAAGAAGAAATAGAAAAATGCATCTAATTTCCGAAGCTGCAATCTACAAAACGTTTTTCCCAATAAACAAGTTATTCATTGATTAATACTTCAAACTGTTTTAATTCAAGTTAATAAGATAACATTTCAGTGCTTCAACAGAGCATATAGGTAAGCATGTATTTCAAACATTTGAAATAGACCCAAACATGACATGGTATTGCCATACAATCCATCACCCTACTGTATTTTCTTAATGTAAGTCTCACCTTTGTGTGTGCTATTCAGATGAAGAGTCTTGGAAGAAATGTGCCTATGTGTCTCCATGCTGCCTCCTCTTATAGTGGAGTGAGGGGGAATTTACCACAAATGCACACGTGTGTTGCACACTAATTGTTTTTACAGGAGGAGGAAACACGGCGAAAGGCACAAGGGGAAATATTGAAGATTTTCTCATCATGTGTGGTGCGTTCATTGCAGAGAAAATGCTTTGCCTACGGTGATGTCATTAGAGCCACTCGTTTGTGACATCACTCCCGTCGAACAAGTCCTGATCGGAAACACCTACCGGACCTGCTCACCTGGCCAGGTTAACTCTTGATGACAACGATGGAAAGAAAAAGCAAGTAGGGAAGTACGATGCAAAACAGGAATGGCCTGAGTTAATGAAAAAGAATAAAGAATATAATAGAAATACAATTGTGAAGAAAAGAAATTCCAGATTCCACAACAGGATAAAAATAGTTGCCAAAATTTCCAAGCTGGGGAATGCATTGTGCTTGATTGTAAAACCACTAGATGTCACCACAAAGCATTTGGAACATGGAAACTTTAAAAATGATTCAATCGACAATTCTGCTCATACGATGCGATCCCGTCAAATCCTTCATTCCTGGAACATCTGCACAGTGGTTTCTCTCACTATAGAAACACATGGACATGCATGTTTTAACATACTTATCTGTTTATATTGTTCATCCCTGCTTGTGTATTTTTTAAAATCTTATTTAACTTTATTTTATTCTATTCTTACACCAATGCACCAAGTCAAATTATGCTATGTGCAACGTAAATGGCTTCTGATTCTGATACAATTTTACTACTTACAAAGTACTTTCTACCTTGTAGTGTTGTACAGTACAATCATCCTGCATGTTATGTTGCGACCCCTTAAGGTGCTTGTAGTTGGCATCAGTTTAAACAAAGAAATTGAAAACTTTTTATTAGAAGGTTTCAAAGAATTTGAAAACTTTTTATTAGAAGGTTTTGTAGTGAATACAAATATATCTCATAGTTATAACATCAGTGTTTCTCACCGTGTTCTGAGTTTTGTTTAAATTTATGTTTACTGTCAGGGACAACTTGGGAATTTACAAGTTCAAAAATTCCAGAGGATACAAAATCTAAATTAACTGCAATCAATTAATCAACTGCCATCAAATGATCAAAGAAAAATGTTTTATTTTCCATTATTTGTACAAAGCTTCCTTATACAGAAGAATAATATACAGAGGAATACGAATAAAAAGAATAAAATGACAATTTTACACAAAGTACCGTGAAAATCACAGGCACATTTGGGACAGTCTCAACTACATGGTAGTTATGTTTTAAAATGGTTCTTCTGACATCCACTGCAGCTCTGTTATCCTTTGTGACACCTCGGTCACATCTGCTAGTGAACATAACTACCCTCCACACGTGTGTAGCATGTCTGTCAATGTACCTGCATTTTCAGGCTTTACTCATTCTAGGTGGGTTTTTTTGGCATTGTATTACTATAAACAAAAAATGACTAAAACGTAAAATCTGTCAACAATTTGAGTTGAACTATCAAAGCCGTACAGTTTTATTTAACATTTCTTTGTCCCTCTTTCAATAACGCAGTTCCACAGTCGGCCTGTGTGCGGTTTACCTTTGGTTTTCATTGAGCAAGCCTCGACTCTCCGCTTGCACACAGTGCACTTGTGTGTGTGTATACTGTAAGTGTGCTGTTGTGTGCGTACGTGCATGAGTTCGTAACCTCGGGCCTTTAAGCAGGAAGTTCCTAAATGACGATAGAGTGGAGGTGTCGGAAGCACATGATGACATCAAGCGGGATGGGGGGGCTCAGCTGATTTCCGTCCAAACGCAGGTACCTGACGCAACAGAATAGTGGATTAACACGTCAATACTAATGACAACTTCTTTTAAGCAAACAATTAAATCCTGACACAGTTATTTTCCTGTAAAAGGGTGTCACTGTGTTTTGTATTGTTAAGTGCCAAGTAGTGACATGCTGTGACCTACCTTAGACTGGGCACCAAACTGAGGTCGCTCGGGTCAGCCTGCAGGCTGTAAGGACAGATCTGGGTGCCATTGATGCCTGCCAGAAAAACACACAGTTATAGTCTGGAAATGGTTCTCATACAAATAATTTAACCTTGTTCAATTGTTGTAGCTCTATTGAAAACTGAGTAAGCAAAGAAATGTGGAATAGCAGATGAGCAAATGAGGATAAATAACTTACAGAGCCAGAACAGAACAGACAAGGAGACAAGGAGGAATAAATGAAGCACAATTATTTATGTGAAGGATGATTTAAAAACACATTGTTGACTCTGCATCTGTAGCATCGCTTTGCCAGTCCATAAAAGTCTGGACAAGGAAATACTCTCGAAGGCAGTGTTCTGACTCCAATATGAAGGTAAACATGAGTTATTCCAAGTTACAAAGACACGTTTTAATGAAGTAGGTCCTGTTTTGCGCACAATTTATCTTTGAAAAGCAGCAAGCCTTACAATATAAATCCAGATATTTAAACTTCCCAGAGAGAACTGTCCATGTTGTTCCATTAGTGGATGAGCTGCTCAACCTCCTGAGAAGCCTCATGGCTTCACACACCGCATACCCTCCATCACATGGACGTTGACGTACCTCTCACGAATCCATGAAGATTCTCCACACGGGACTCTGAGCCTCGTTTTAGTAGCATATTATTTGAGCGAGAATGAACCGGCATGCATTTCCTCTGAAGAGAACCGTGTGGAGGACATCGATGTGATCTGAATATCGTATAACTTCAACATGGAGTAAACCGCATGCTGATGCTCCTTACTTTCGATGGAGTTGTGGTTCAGGTGGAGGTGCTCCAGGCGACCGTTGAAGAGAGGAACAGAAGTAATCTGGTTGTGGGACAGTTGCAGGTCCAGCAGGGTGCTGATGTTGAACACATATTTAGGAAGTCCTTTATCACTCAGCTGGTTGTAGTTCAGCCTCACAAACGCCAGGTGGTGCAAGCCGCTGAAGTAGTCTCTGAACCATGATGGGGAGAACAACTGTAAACATGTATGTGCAGGTATTCATGAGTCATCATTATGTGTACTTACTTTGGGACGTCATCTATGTTGTTCTTGTCCAGGTACAGCTGTATGAGGCTATCGGGTACGCCAGCAGGCATCTTCTTCAGGGCGTTGTGAGCCAGGTTGAGTTGCATGAGGCTCTTTAGGTCTTTAAACATGTTCTTTTCCAGATCACTGTCACTCAGCTGCAAGAAAAGTCATCATACACTGATGTTAGATATGACCTGCATCAGGAATACTGAGTCTGCTTATACCTAAACCGCAGATTAAATGGTCACAAAGGTAGTGTTACTTGGGGGGTTTACCTGGTTGTGGTACAGGTCGAGAAGCGTCAGGTTACCCATCTTGTTGAAGGCGCCCGCAGGGATCTTAGAAATAAGATTTCTACCCAGGCGGAGTTGTTCTAGGCTTGCTGGGAGGCCAGAAGGGACCTCCTTCAGGTGGTTACGCTGCACATAGAGGTATAGCAGAGACGGGATCTTCTCAAACACCTTTACAAGAGATAGATGCAGAGAACAGACCTTTAGACAGTTATTTGTGTTCAACTGATGAATCTTCATTTTGGAAACTTCATGACCTTTTTGTCTATTCGGTGAATGCGGTTATTTGCAAAATTAACCCAGCGGATCTCAGTGGCGTTGAGGAACGATTCTGCCGTCACTTCTGAGATGTAGTTGTTCTGCAGGTACAAGTAGTGTGTTCTAGATGGGATGACAGGGATCACACGGATGTTGCGGTTCTCACAGTTGAGAGCATTGGGATGGCTCGGGTTGCATCGACACTCTCGGGGGCAGTCGGGGAACACGGAAGGTGGGCCCAGGATGGGAGGGGGGAAGTCTGTTGGCTCCTGGGGCTCCGGCTGAGCGGAAACAGACAGCTGGGGGACAGGAGGCTTCCTGACCGTGGGCTTCTTTTGCCGAGGTCTCTGGGTGAACACTCCCCCCATCAAGAGGAACACAGCCAATGCGGAGAAGAGTCCCACGCCGGCCTTCATCGTCCTATGACAGAGCAAGGAACGGGAGCTGGTTTAACTGCATCAACAGAGAGCGACGCCTCCCAACAACACACAGCCTGTACTCTGGTTCTGCTGGTAAGCCAATGCAGTCAAATCAATGCCCCCAAATCCAATTTCAAGTTGTGTCAAGAGAAAAAAGTTCTCGCGTTTGAGCTGGCAGTAAAATCTGGACAAACAGAGCAGGTCTGTATCCAAGCCAGAGAAGCACTGAGACTAGTATTATCAACCAAAATGATCAACAGTGTGCTGCCTGACTTTTGATGAAATATTGCCTAAAGTTGCTCTTATAAAAGTGGAAATGTTGCTATGCAGGACTTCAGTGTCCTGTTGTATGAACACTAAAGAGTTGTCCATTGCACTAAAGAGATTTTATACAAACTTTGAAAGGCCCTGACTGAGGAAAGTATGTATATGTATATCGAAAGTGACATGAAGTAATATTTCATTCCAGCTTGAACAACTGTTAAGATGCGGTTATGTGGGTTATGAATACAACTGCATGAGAGTGAGAAGGAAAACAAGCAGGGAGTAGTTTCGTTTAATCAAATCCAAAGGGGGGGGGGGATACTGGTACAGGAAATTAGAAATCATGAGGGAGAGGAACGGGAAGGAAAGTTTTTGGGATAAAGACTCTATTGTCAGTACTGGTCCTGAGGGAGAAATTTGGATAAACTGCAGGTCTGATAGATTAAGGCGCTTTGACCCAGGAGACGTCCAAAGAAAAGAAACTCCCAAAGAGACTCCTGTGTAAGCAATAAGGGCATTTTAAACCATTACAAAGGCAAAGTCTATTTAGGCTCAAACTGACATGTATTTGAATAGTATCTTTTTTAAGAACAATTCTTTTTTTAATTTAAAAATGTAGTCCTGAATGATTGATACATTGACATTGATACGTTGCATGTTTTAGCACTTTGATGGAATATAGACTCATCCGAGACATTTCTTAGAGTTTGGATTTTCTCCAGGATTCATTTCAATAATTGTAATTGATGAATAAAAAATAATCTGAATCTGTTTTTCTTGTGTGAGTTTAATGTGATGAGCTCCTTGTCCTCAAACTGACTGACATACACATAAATGACGATGTTTGACTTGATTGAAGTTCACCCCTTAAAGTGAAAAAAATAATAATCTCAATGCAAAATGTTTAGGTTATTGTTTGATTGTAAGCATTTGATGCTGAGCATTGCACGTCATTACCATAAGCCTGTTGTGAATAATCCCCCCAGCTGTCAAAATTCCTAAATACTTTGACAAAGATTCACCATTAGCTTCCAATAACTTGCACCCATCTCAGGCAAGCCTCCCGCCAATAAACACATGACTGAGGCTGAGAGATACAAGTTCTGCCTGGAAAAATCTATCCGAAATGTTTGTCTGACGGTGATCTCTGGCACTGCCGTTGCTTTTCCATCTCAGCCACCCAGAGCCTCCCAGCCCCTGGTTCAAAACTGGGAGCTGTTGTCCTTCCCCTCCTGCTGCTGACGTCACAATCAGAAGTCTGGCAAACAACTGCAGAGGCGAAAGTCATGGATGGCTGACTGTGATTGGTCTGTTATTTCGGACCTTGATAAGCAGATCGGATCAGTGTGAGAACGACGCCGTGGCTCCGAGATCATCACAAAGATTCACATTACAAATGACTGTGATGAACTTATCGGTAACGATAGTGGACTACTTTAAACACACAAAGTATATATAATTTAAATGTCAAGATCCTTCCTTAAAAACACACACAATTCAGCAGGTGTCCTGAAGCGTTTGTTTATATTGCAACTGTGTTACAGATGTGGTTTGTCAAAGAGTGATTAGAAATCTCATGTGATTTGATCGGAAGCTCCAGAATAGCTGCTAAATGGGGATTTCTTTCAACTACTTTTTTCCAGGGTCAAAATAAAACAGTTAGATGCAAACCCATTTTCATACAATAAGTGAAAGTCCTTTTTTTTAAAACTCAACATAAGTCTCTTTTAACCCGGGTGTCTGTTGTTGTTGGTGAGCTCTTTTCAATATATTTATTCCTTTTCCTGTGATTAAATGCACCTTTAATGGTTTGAACTGAAAAGGATCAGCACTGTTTTTGTAAGAACAGCCACGTCATGCACATCTGAATCCAGCGATCAAACTCAGAACCCCATGATTAGAAGTCCAATTCTCACAGAAATCTCCAAATAACATAAACAACTAAGTGACCTCATAAACAGCATATTCTGATTGCCAACAAATCATCTGTATAACGTACGTCATTTAAATGCAGTTAATTCCATCATAACCTGTAAATATGGTCTTAATGTTAGAAATGCTTGGTAAACATACCCTGGAAAGTGATAATTAGTAGTATTTGCCCTCCTTATGAAACCTTCAGCAGCTTAAAGTTTGCATTAATTTGCATTAAGACTTTACAAAACATTTCCTCGTGCGGGTGGGGCGGTGATGGAGGGAAAAAACTGATTCAAATAAAATGACACTAATTTAAAATAATCAACATCTGCCAGTTCCACTCAAATCAATTGTTCTTTTACTTTTGCAATATCCAAACGTTGTTTTGTAAGTCCTTCCATACAGTGATTAAGAACAAGAAAAAACATTCTTAGAATGTTCAACTTAATTTTGTCCGTTGTTTAACCACAATCCCGAATTACACTCTGTAGAAAGTTTGATTGATCTAACAACAAAAATAACAAACATCTTGAAACCACTCAAGAATCCACCTGACAAAAAAAATCAGATTCTTGGCCATCAGCCAGAATGAGAAACAGCGACTTTTCTTCCCTCTTTTAATTATTCCAACTTTCCATCAGGAGCAGCTGTCCTCACGCAGACATCAAAAGGTGAGTTTACAGGAGTAAACAAATGCAAAGAGGCAGTTCGGGCTCTGCTCCACACACCACCCCAATCCGGCCGGGATTCTTATCTTTTTGATTGTGATCCATCTGAAACAGTCCCCCCCTTTGGAAACAACAAATAAAGATTCTTACCTGCCTCAGGTACCTGCCCTCTTTTGTCAACTCAAGAATTTTGTGTCTTTTCTTCTCTGCCTCTCACATTCTTTTCCTTCCCCTCCCTCTTGCTCAGTTTCCCTCGGTCCTAACCCTCCCCTCTGTCTCTCCTCCTCTCTCTCCCTCTCCCTCCTGTAGCGGGCGAGTCTGCCTGCTGCGTTAGTTTCCTGGCTTTAAACCCTTCCCAAGGTCACAGTGATTCTTCCTCTCATCCCGCTCGGCTCAGAGCTTTCATGTGTCTGAACTGTGTAAGTGTGTCATCATCTTTCTTCTGTCGCAGCACATATTGTTTTTCTCGAACAGACACATGTGCTTGAGCATGCTTGCGTTTTCATGTGTGTGCACAAGGACGGGTTTCTATACCAGAAGTCTTTGAGAAATGCTATGAACGCTGAACCTCTATTAGGGAAGCCCAACAACGATTACATCTCTCCTCCAACCAACCCTTCTATTGTTTAAGATGACGTCCCTTACACCCAGTCATGTGCTTTTTATTAGCAGCATCCCTCCACTGATTCGCCTGATGTCCCGTGTCCATTCATTACCCAGGAATGGCTTTCCTCTATTCCAGCGTCAGTAAACACTAACGCTTTGAATTAATGAGGTACAGCCAAAGCATGGGAGTTTAGGAGGTTCTTTCAGTAAGTGGGTCTGTGTGATTAACACAGTGTAGAGCCTCTGTGTGTTTATGGGTCACCTGGGGTTACGAGGTGGACATGTTGATGTGTTTGGTGCATTCCTGGTGCCTGAGCTGCAGCCGAAGGATAATGATGGGAACATATGTTTCAAACTCACATGTACGCGCATGTGCCTCCGACTCCCACTTTTCCTTGCTTTTTTTTTTTCTTTTTTTTTTCTCTCCTCTTCACTCAGTCACCATGTTTTAGTTGTTGTCCTCAGCTGGTCCAAACATCTGGACAAATTCTGGTCACCCAACACGGAAAGAAGGGCTACGTCAATGGATACTGTAGAACACAGAGAGAGATGGGTTTGATAACAATACGCCCCTTTTTGGGTTGTTGCTTTCTCATCTTCTCCACTAAGACACATTGCTTGAATCCTATTTAGTGACTCAGTGCCTCTGATCAACTACACTGACCTCATTTATCTGTACAAGTTTTCATTTCGCGTTGCAAAGACATCATTGGAAGTAGCTTCTAATTAACAGCATCATTCATTTATGGTTTGATATTGTTTAATGAGTTCATAATACACATCATTAGAAAGTAATTTACAACAAAAACAACTTTAGATTGAATAAACTGTATTTTAAAACAAAAACGATTCTCTCAATGATGTTGTTTGCACATATGATTGCTATCCATCTACTATCTGACATTGGGCTGACTTTAAATGTGACAGGTCTAGATCCACAGGTGGGCAGCACATAAATGGGACACTCCTTTTAATACAAACAAAAAAACAAGCTTACAACCAGGAGCACAAACAACACGGAAGGCCACACAGTGCTTGTCTGTGCCATCGTGAGACACTGAGAAACCCCAAGGACAACCGGTGCTGCTCTTTCATTGAGCAGACAGTATGATGAGGACATGCTGTTGGCCATTTACTCCCATTTCCCAGTCCAGCAGAAGGTGGACCCGTTGGAAAAAGATCATTTCAAGTCAAATCCTTATGAAGCTAGTTACTCACACAAGTTTAGAAGTATAGAAGAAGTATTTTGTCTTCAGCTCTCACACCTCCACCTAGCTGCTCAACGAGAGAAAGTAAGACACCAAAGCTTTGGTTGTTAAAGCAAAAGAGATTAATTTCTGGATAAACCAAAGTTCAAGGATTATTTGAATCCAGCCATGTTATCAAATCCAATACAAACAGTCATTTGAGACTCTTTATTTGAATCCTTGACTGGCTGAATTTGACTGAAAAATCTTCTGAAAAAACAATAAACATTGCCTGAATTGCAGTGATTTTCAGAGAGAACGGAGGCATTGTCCTTTGACAGGAAGCCCTGGAGGAGGATAAACGTGTTTCCTCAATCAGTTTCATCTGTTTTTCATATTTCTAACCTCTCAGATATCTGCAATGAAAAAAAAAATCTACTTGAATCTTCCAACTGATTCCTTCTACTTACATTCACCAATATGTTCCCTTTCAGCCACAATGGCATCTTCAGAGAATACATCTCATGTTTCCTGCCTGACGTCGTGTCCTACAGCGTTGACCACATTGTCGACTCCTTTGCATTTCATCCGCATTCCAAAGAATGCATTTTTATTTATCATATTTTACTGTTGCATTCACTGTGGTTTGAAGATGAGCTTGTGTGGTTTGGTTTTGCATGTGTGAAGATGCACACGAGCCGTGGAGCGCGACGGTCCCGTCTGCAGCGTTTAAAGCTGGACGGAGGTGGTTGGACGGAGGTGCGGTTTTGCAGGGCTCACTTCGACCTGTTGATTCAAGAAGAGAGACATTCATGGAGCAGAGAATCTTTCAGCTACAGTCCTCGCTGCCATTACATACTGCAGCAGATGTTTTCCCAACTCATGGAGAGAACAATGCGGGCTGTGGCTCCAGCCTAAAGTGACTTAGTGTTTATAATAATACCAGAACATTCCGAGAGCGGCCTGTTCTGTCGTCTACAAAGAAAACTGCATGATTTAAGTGTTTGGTTTAAAGGAGATGAAGAAGATATTCAGCCACACATAGGATCCCCGTAGGAATAGTATTATTCTCCCAAACATTTTCTCAACAACTTTCTAATGGAGAGGATACGGCCTCCACTGTGTATACACTTCAAATTATGTGGGCCCCACCCAATTTCTCCTCTCCAAAATAAAGCCAAAATCTTGGCCTTTGATTTAGGCCAATCCTTGCAAATCTTAGCACTCTTTCATGTTTGCTCTTGAAGAGTTAAATCCCTTTATTATTTCACAAAATGGACTTTGCGGTGTCAAATATCACAATATGTGGAGTATTAACAGCCCAAATGTTCAGCACAAGAAGATTGCAAACAGGCTTAGCACACTATGCTCGCCTCATCCACTCCCAAACATCACACCACTACTCCACCAGAACCTGAGAGTAGGTACTGTGCCGGTAGCTTTACGTTTCTATGAAGTCAAACATTATCAGTATCACATCGTTAAAATTTGGTAAAAGGTTTGTGTCAATCAAACAAATCCCTGTGAATTATAAACTGTCACTTCTTGTGTATTCTATGTGTTCCATTTGCAGGCTCGTCATGTCAATGAAATGAAAATGTTTAGAGGCACCTAATGAGAAGCATTACATCATGGATACTATACATTTTCAAATCAAACTCATCCGTCAGGCACTAAACCAAACATTCGAGCTTCAGCTTAAACAGAAACTGATGTGATTCAGTTTGGTGAGTGAGAGAAGTGACTTTTGCTAAATCCTTTTTTTGGGATGAGATTCAAACATTGACTCAGGGCTGAAATTAAAAGGCCCTTTTTTCTATCTTTTTGGACTAATGTAATACTTTAGATTGGTGTAAAAGTCTACCAACTATACCTGGTCCTGTTAGCACTTCATGAGCACTTACGATGGCACTTACTTATAGCACTTTGTAGTTTGGCTTTCTTGAAAAAATTGTACTTCCTTGATTCTTGTTGTTCTTGGTTTGTACCCTCTTGGTCGAATGTACTTACTGTAAGTCCCTTTGAATAAAAGTGTCAGCTAAATGAGAAATGTGCAAACGTTGAATTTCATGACTTCCTCGTGCACGGTTACGAAATAGTGGAGATTAAATCCGTCCAGAGAGAGACGGACAGAAATAACCACTTGGAAAAGTACATGAGGTCTTCATCCATTCAAGATAGTGTCCATGCCGATGTGTCATTGAGACACTTAACCTTGAATTGCTCCTGTGACTATGGTGTGTGAATGTCAGTCAGTGATGGGCAGCTGGCATTGTGTGTGGTAGCTCCCGTAACAAGGGTGTGTCAATGATGACACGTAGTAGTGTTAAATGTGCTTTGGGTGGTCGAAAGACTATGAAAGTGCTTTTCAAGTACAGTACAGTACATTTACCATTTACCACACCAAAAGCTCAGCATCGGCGCCTCATCCACATCACACACCCGTGGGTTCACTTAGGGACCTGGCGCCAGTAGACATTTACCCAGATGAACTCTTTTAAATTAAAAAAAAAACACAAGCTTAACATGCCCATAAGCCTGTTGGTATGATAGATACCTGGTGCAGTCCAGCAGTGTGTGTGTGTGTTTGCAAGTACCCATATTGCTTTGGGTAAGCTTCACGTGTTTCACATATGAGGCTCTTTTGGTGCTCAGTTAAATATGGAATGTGTGATACTGACTCCATAAAAAGCTGAGCTGTCCTCTCCCATGCAAGACACGTTGGAGATTTGTCTCCGCCCAAAAAACCTCTCCACACAGCAACAGGTTTCAGGTTCGCAACCAGATTTAGATGTAATAAACAATATTTTGTAGAAATGTCTGAATAAAAAACCTTTGTTAATGTCATATTCATAAACCAGGACCAAGCCTTTTGTATATTTTCATATTTTAAGCAATGTCAATTCAGTTTTTCAAAATAGAGAATAAGTCAAAAGGCAATGCAGAACCATCTGGAAACATTATCGGTGCTAATACAGACCAGAAAATAAAATAAATAAAATAAAGATTTAAAATCCTTTTGGGTGGTTGGACCATATGCATACATAACATATTGTTGCACTCATGGAGAGTTTGTGTGAGGGGTCCTGAGCTTCTCTACACTGCAGGGAGCTTCATTGCAGTTGTTTTGTCTGGTTTCAGAGGAGAGGAACGGCCGGAGCTTTAATGATTTCACCAGTTTCACCAGTTCTGTTCTATTTTTAAATGCCTGCAAAGACAATCATCCTGATTGTAACAATTCATTAGAAGTAAGTTGTACACTAACATGAATAATCTACTTTCTTACAATCCAAGTTCTATGAAAAAAAAACTTTATGAGGCTTGAAACCAAATTACAAATACTTATAACAAACAAGTTAAAACTGCTTGAGCTGATTTTTGTTTTGACATCACAAAGATAATTGTCAAGTATTAACCCGTTAAAAATGTATTTTAGCGGTAGTAGCGCTGATCCCTGTTAAGGTCATCAAGTAGAAATGAATATGCTCTTTTGATTTCTTGCCCAGTGTTAAATAGATACATGACTTCACATGTACCCCACAGGCAGCCAGCTGGTCGTCATCGCAGGAAGCTCACGTAGACTTTCATGGTGAATCCTCGTCCCTTCGAAGGAGCTTGGTGTTTGTAACTCTGGTCCATGTGGGTCCACACATGGTGCAAGTCTAATCAGACCATCATACACACTCACAGCATTTAAAAAACAGTGTCAGCCAGTAAACATTGTGGGATTTGTCTCTTCAAGACAAAATGCAGGCATAAAAAAACAAAGTACAGAAATTAAACACACAAACGGTACGTCCTCCAGGGTTCTTTATTGCAACAGGAAGTTAAATGTTAAATGTCAAGTGGTCCATGACAGAAACGTCTGCAGCTTGAAGAGGGATCTGTCCCTTGAGTATTTCGTCTTTCCAATTTCTCTGAACTTGGCATGAGTGGTAACAACCAACGTGGCTATTGTTGCTACTCACAGCTGCCAAGCAGCTTGTGGAAGACTCCGAGGAAGCGCAATGAGTGCAAGGGAAGTGTGCACGTCAGCAGGTAACGTGGGGGAATATACAGTCAAAACAATTGTGGAAACCAATTTTGCCTTTTATGACAATACTATAAACTTTCAAATCAAAGTTTTAATTTACCAATATTTAGCGAAAAGGGCTTTTTTAAATTGCCGAATTTTCAATTGCTTTGTGAGAACATTTTCTTTATATTCAATGTGAGGATCAGCGTGTTTGTTGACTAAAGCTACTTAATTTTGCCTTTCATAGCATAGCTCAGTTTAACCGAAGCACATCAGAGAGGCTTTGTCACAGTTCTTTTTGTAATAAAATGATGTTCAAAATGGAATGAAGGTGGGTTTGCCCTTGAGTGCCTGGGTGTGTTTCTACATATTCAAGACATAATTCATTCTTAAAGCTGTAGCTGTACGCTGAGTTGTTTGACAAGTTGTCACTTGGCGACAGAAATCATTGTTTTCATGTTGCATATTCAAGAAGTGGATCAAATATAAATGCTTTCAAGCACCCGCAGGCAAAAGACCCAGTTGGATGGCAGCTGTTGGTATGATAATCGGTTTCCCTCCAATCGTAAGATCTTCATCTTGGAGTAGGACAGAGGCCCCCAATGTCTGCAGAAACTGTTCACATTGAAATCTGCGGGGAACAGAAAAAAAGGAAGGAGAAGAATTTTATGATATACACAGGTAACATTTCATCATTAGACACACATTATTCACCAAAGTGATCATCCGCCCGAATATCCTGTCATACCAACCCGGTCCGGTCAGGTTTGGTTTCACATCATGTACGATGTGGTGTTCATTACATATTTTTGATAAACTAACAAATGTCTCTCTTCTTCTCACTGAGTTTTTTTTTTCCCCGAAAGTCTCGCAGGTGCTGTGGTTAACATGTAGGATGAGGAAACCACAACGCCCTCTTTTACTCAGTTCAGCTGAGACTCCCTGGGCCCAGACTGTGGCCTTTGGCAGAGGAGAACTGTGGTAGCAGTCGTGCTGCTAGCTAGACGATGAGGTGTGTGTTATTGTTGAAGTGCTTTGCCGTCTGTCTGTCCCGTTGGTACACAGCCTCTTTGTTTGCTGCTTTCACAGATCGAGAGTTATACTTTCGCTTTGCCAGAGCCTATGAGCCAAAATGACACGTCCTATTGGCTAAAAAAAAGGCAAGAGCGATGGGAAAAGGCCAGCACAGAGAGAGGAGAGAGGAATCCACGAAGAGGGGAACAGCATGTGCTTCTGGCTCATCTGGCACTCTTACCTCTGAATCCATCACAGATGTTTTCATACCAATCTCCTCGCTTCTCTGCTAACCTACTTTCCCCTCATCCAGCCACCCAATATTCTCTCTATCCTCCACCCTCCTCTCGCTTTTTTTTTTCTTTCCATGTCTCTGACGTTCCTCCCCTCAGTTTTGTACTCTCTCTTGTCCCGTCTCAGCAGCCCAAACCCTCGTCCCGAGTCCTTATGCAGTGATGAGTGCCGGCTGGGTTGGAGGCTGCTGGGGCTGTGTGCGCCTTTCACTCCCGCCGTCACATTTTCCACATTTATTCATCTCCTTCACAACATGGTCATGGTGTTGACCTTGCCAGCTGGTCAGCCACATTACTCACAAGAAGGGAGTGTTTAGTTGAATTGTAAACATGACGAATGTGTGCAGACACGTGCGGGAAATTTCTGTGCACTTCACATACATGAAGTCAGTGACAGTGTTACAATCACAGCAGGTGGACTTCCTTTGTGTATGTACATGTGTTCTTTGTGCACGAATGCACCCCACCTTGTATTTCATTGGCCTCCAGGTAGAGGTACTGCAGAGCGGTGGCGACTGTGGGAATGGTTTGGAGTTTGTTATAAGAAAGGTCCAGTTCCACCAAGCTGGTGAAGTTGAAGACTTGCTGGTGGACGTTGCTGCTCTCAAGACCACAGCGACTTAGCCGAAGATACTTGAGGTTGAGAAATCCCCCTAAACTGTCTTCCTCCAGCCCGAGGAGAGTGTTATTGGACATATAGAGCTGCTGGACAGAAGAGGGTAAATGCCTGGGGACAGCCGAGAACAAATTCCCACTTAGGTCCAGCAGGTACAGACTGAAAAGACCTTCAAGACGAGGGGGAAAAAACAGACACAACAAATATTAATACTGAAGAACGTGTGTGACGTGTAAACATTGTTAAATGACAGCAATGTTCAATGTTAATTGGTTCAAACAATATGATCATAAAAAACAAATTGATCTTCATGAGAGGGCGAACATTTAAAAAAATATGTCATCGGCTGCGCTAAACTGCAATCATGTCAGGAACAGAAGTAATCATTAACGCATCGAAATGGATTATTTGAGATATTTCAATGAATAGTTGTGATTGTGCCCAGCAGACTGACCTGTTCTCATACTCTATCTTAACAGACTATATTTTTCTGTTCACTGTGTTGTTTTCCCGGACAGTTACAAAAGAGCAGCACCTTCCACCACAAGTTTTCTGTTTCTGCATGTGTAGAGAAAGGAAATGACACATAACTCTACCTTTGAGGTCTCCCTCCACGATGGTTTGCAGTCTGTTTCCCTGCAGCAGCAACAGTGTCAAGTTCTGCAGGTTCTGGAAAGCTTCAGGACTAATGCTGCTGATTTGGTTGTGGGCCAGTCGCAGCTCCTTGAGTCCAGCGGGTAGAGTGCTTGGCACCAATCGCAGGTGGTTGTGGTTGGCAAAAAAGTAGTACATCTGGGCCTGGGTCTGCAGCGGGACCAGGTCCTGCAGCTGATTGTGGTCCAGGATGAGCCAGCGTAGAGCAGTACGTTTGGTCAGAAAAGAGGAGGACAAGGACGAGATGTTGTTGGCCTTGGGAAAAAAAAGGAAGAAATACACATTTGAGTACATTTCAGTACAGCGTGGTGGATAAAAGCCACTGTGCAGAGTGTACAATGAACACGGTGGGTAGTAACAAGCACAACACACTCCCAGTGCCCGTGTCAGTGTTTGTTCTACCTGAAGAAAAAGGTATTGAGTTCTGTTGGGCAGGCTGTCAGGGATGTCCGCCAGGCCTCTGTGGTCACAGTAGAGCGCCGTGGGCCATTGGACGGGGCAGTCACACTGCAGAGGGCAGGCCTGGGGGTTGTTGGCTCGGAACCAGGCTGCGTCCATCCGTTCCTGCAGGCTTGTCACACTGGGCTCACCAAGCAGACGGTTGATCCGCACAGGAACTCCACCGTAGTCCATGTCCAAGTCAGCTACGACACTCGCGGAGGCTGAGTGGAAAACACACAGCAGCAGCAACACAGCGCGGCGCTTGAGAGCCATAGAGACGGCTGGTGAGATGTTCTCCTGCAAATTAAACAGAAAGACAGAGCAAGTCGTACATGTCAGTGTAGTTAACTAAACGTGTCATGATGAGCTTGATTTTATAAGCCTGTGAAGGTTAAATAATGTCTTGGAGTCGCATTATGAGGATACGGTTATATTCAGACATATTTCAACAACTGTTGGCTGGATAGAAAGACGTTTCACTGAGGATGAATCCAAATGATCAGGGTAATGCTATAACTTACTTATAGTGCCACCAGCAGGTCAAAGTCTTTAAGTATACAGGTGAATATATAATTTAAATATAATAATATATCACATGAATAGTCAAGCTATTTAGTACACTGATCCTACTGTATATTTCTTTTAATTATAAAATCGTAAAAACCCTCACTTGGAGCGTGCGGTCAAACAAGGTCCCTTTCGTAGAGCAGTGATAAAGGAATTAGCCTAACAAAATAGAAATTGCATGGCCCTGATTGAAACCTAGCATGAATTCAGACGGCAGATTTTGACTACAGACTTCTTACTTCTGAGTATGAGTGGGAAGAATCTATTATTTTCTCCTGCATGCTTGTCTGCATATGGTTACGGTAAAAGCCACAAAGTTGCTGTCCACACCGGCGAACTCACACAGACTCTCAGTATGACGGCGCGGTAAGTGAGAAAGATCTGCATCATCGGGAAGCTTGACAGTCATCAGCGTGTGTGCAATGATAGCAATGATGCTATTAGCTGTTATGCAGTCGTGCGTCATCAGACCAACTGAACTCAAGCAGACACACGGTGTCTTGAGCTTTACCAGTTTTGCCTGCGTAGCAGTAGAGAACAAATAGAAGCAGAAGATGAACCAGCTACAGACTGACACTTACCAGTTTGG
The DNA here is from genome assembly GCF_949316345.1 of Pungitius pungitius. Taxonomy (NCBI): domain Eukaryota; kingdom Metazoa; phylum Chordata; class Actinopteri; order Perciformes; family Gasterosteidae; genus Pungitius; species Pungitius pungitius. Next base: position 15,723,198 of record NC_084907.1, on the reverse strand, counting down.
TCGGAATGGAGATAACTCTTAAGTTTCCAATTGAAACCCTGAGGCGCTGCATGGGTGTGTGTGTGTGTGTGCGTTAATGCCTCGGCGAGTGCATGTGTTTCCAAGCTACTGATACATTCCTCTTCTTCGAACGCTGCCCACGTCCCAGACCCCAGACCTCCTCCACAATAACCCCCGACTCACTCCTGCATTCTTCCGTCTGACAGCCAAACCCAACATTTGGTGCCAACTCGTTTTACCAGTGTAATAAAATGCACAAAAAGATTTGAACATGAGGCTGTCAAAAAGGATATGACAAAGAAAGAAATGAATTCATGGCAACTGGGTTAGGTTTTGATGGTACAGAGCATTCAGTGAATATGAGAACATTGTAAAGTAAGGCGCATGTGAATGTGTGAATGTGTGAGTGAGTGTGTTGCTGGGTCAACTGTATGTGCACTGCCTGGAGGCATTCGAGCCACAAAGTACCTGGGGAGCCAAGGAGACCATTCTCTCTGAGTGTGTGTGTGTGTGTGTGAGGGGAGGGTTGTGTGTGTCCATCTGTGTGCGTTTGACTGTGAGCAGAGCAGAGAAAAATCAACTGGTGGACAACAAGAGGGAAAAGTGAGGATAGTATTTCCCGCCAAAGCATGCACAGAGCGTCCTCTAGGAAAAACCCATGGAATGAAACACACAATGGAGCCAAAGTAGTAAGAGCGTGGTGTGCTAGGGTCCCTGCAGGTTATATTTAATTACAATTTAGGTGATCAAAAGGAGACTACAACGACAATGATGCCAAGCAAGTGTAATATCAACCATGCCCACCATCTTAGCTTGTTAGCATGCTAACATATGCCACACAGAATTAGTGTTAATACATCTGGGATTATGTGCTCGGTTGTATGTGTGCATGCCTCTTTTTGTCTGTCAATCTGTCCAGGGTTAATCTTGTATTTCGGTGTGTTTGGCTAACAGAGCTAACAGCTAACAGAGCAAAATGACATGTAATGTAATGTAATTTAAAAGACGGAGTTTTCCAGAGATGAGAGCAGTGAAAGGCAATGAAAACAATGCCTATTTGACATTGCAACATTGCAGAAATGCTATTTGGTTTTGGACCATAGTTTCCTGATTCAAATATTATTTGATCATAGCTTACTTGAAGTGCATAAATAAATCAGTGTAAAAAGTTCTTATTTATTAATTCAAGTTGACAGTGAAGTGCATGAAAGAAATGTGGTCTTGATGTAGTCATGTTTAATATGAAGTACAGGTTGTTACCGTTCATATGAGGGCTTTTCTTTTCAAACCTCCATCTGGTTGAGTGAAGGTTTCTGGAAACTCAAGTGAGAGCTGCTACACAGGTTATTTACCTGCTTCTCATCATCCAGCACACACTCTGCTCTGCCGCTCTCTGATTTTCTCAGAAGGAAATGGCAGAGACGTCCTTCCATCCTCTGCTGGCTTCCGAAAAAAAGTGTTTTGCTTTGGTGTCACATTTCAATTTGAATTATTGACACGTAAAGGCTCCAACTTCCAAAATCCACAGAGAAGGAGTGGATAAAGAAAGGGAGCAGAGAGTGGATTAAATAGAAACATTTTTATTTAACCTGTGACAAATAAAAGGAAGGAGGAAGAAGAGCTAACTACTAACACAATTTAAATTTATATTGTAGACCAATTAAATAAATAGAAACATTCCCAATCATATAAGCACACAGCTGAACTAGATCTTAGAAGGAAATATTCAATAATTCTTATTTGGAAAATATTTCTCAGTCTTTTGAGTCCCTTTGAAGCTGACGTCCTGCTGCCGGTTTAGAGTCTCAAAGACGGTCTCCTCATGTCCTCTAATTAAAACATTGTTAGTTTTAATGCACAATGAGAGTACAACAAGCCTGCACACTGTGGATACAGACAACAAGTTTAGTTTAAACATGAAATCAAGAATGTAAATTCTGCCCTCAAACAAACCGGTGAACAAACACCAGTCTCTGACAACATATTAAAAGTTATGAACACTGAAGCCTAGTTATAGTATAGTAATATCTCAGGTATAACGTTTTCTGAGCAGTGGATTCCAGGGCAGCATTTCACAGAAGACTTGCTCTCTGTGGGGCGAGATGAGGCCGACCACCCGTTAACTACCCCTCACATCTCCGACATCCTCGGAGCTAATTGTTTAGAAGGATACATTTTGACAAACTTAAAAGCATGTCAAGGAAGGGCGTAAGATTGGCGCTTTTCACTATTTAAAACCTGCACTCTTTGCTTCCACCTTCCGGTGTAAACGAGAAACCTTCCGTGAGATTTTATTGATACACTCACAGTGAGATTACTCGTATGAATATATGTGAATATTACTGAAAAACATATACATACATACACATCTGAAACATTTATACAAATACATGTGAAACACTTGCATATGCATCTAAACTTTGTATATCTTTGTAATCATTTGCAAGAGATTCAATTAAAAATGTAAAGTGTTAAACAATATATATATATATACAACCTTTTCATATGTGCATGCATGATTGTATCAGATAGATACGTATTAATGTTTAACTTGTAAGCATGTAAGCATTTCTTATGTATGTGTATATAACACAGCAGTACATATGTATGTGTTTCATATGAACATGTTTATATATATATATATATATATGTATTCGCATGCATATATTAGAGCATATTTAGAGTGGTAAGTTGACTTTGAACAGTGTGAAGATCATCATTCTTTTTACAGGATCAGCTACACTTACACATTTGATGCAACGAACATTACGCAGGCAATAATGTGACGTCAACTTAGGTGAAATTTGCTGAAAAAAATGAGCAAACAATACACAGTATAACTGTTTGTGTGTAATTGGAATTTGTCAATGATTTGTGGTGAATGAGTCATCATCTTCTGACATAATGTTTTTCCAAAGCTGTAATAGCTTGCAGGTGGTTTCCTGCTTGAGGATAGCCGAACATGCCTGCTCTTCAACTGTTGGGAGGAATCTGTGAGGACACGCCTAAAGCTGATCCCTGAAAGCCACACACATTCTACAATGATTAATGTCTGTCATGTTTTCACCTGCACAGTGTAAGTGAAAACCTTCAATTGTTCTGCTAAGTGTCAGAGGACATTTTGATGTTAAGCAGACTTGAAACATTAGTAATAATTACAAGGGCCAAATGTGCAGTTTCCCAACTAAGCCCCAATAGAAGAAGACTGCATGCGTGAACAGGGAAACGTGACTGGGTGCCTTCACGTTAGGTTACATTTCACTCTGCAACACTTATAGATAATATTTTTACTAATAACCTAATAGATAATATAGAAAGTGGACTATTATTAAATGATATTAGTGACCATCTGCCGGTGTTTGCAATCTACAGCGGTGCACCTAGGTTGGCTGAAAGGAATGAAATGATAGAAAGGAGATTAAGAACGGTTGACAATCTAAACAAGTTCGGAAATGAATTAAGTGCACAAAACTGGAGAAAGGTTTATGAGGCAGAGGAGGTTGATTATGCTTATGATTCCTTCCTGCAAACTTTTCTGATGTTATATGACAGATGCTGTCCAATTCAGCAAAGCAGAAAACGAGCAAATCGCTCAGATAAACCTTGGCTTACAAAGGGTTTGTTGAACGCCTGTAAAAAGAAGAACTTCTTATATAAAGAGTTTATCAAGAATAGAAATAAGGAGAAAGAAATGAAGTATAAAAGATATAAAAATAAATTAACTGATATTATGCGAAATTGTAAAAAGGATTATTATTGTAAACTACTAGATAAAAATAAAAATAATATAAAGGAGACATGGAAGATCTTAAATTCAATTATAAGAAATCAATCGACCAGCTCTGGATTGCCAGAAGAAATTCTAGATAATGATAAGATTATTAATGACAAAAAGGAGATGGTAGAAGGCTTCAATAAATTCTTTGTAAATGTGGGCCCTAAACTAGAAGAGCAGATAAACCTTCCGCAAGGGGGGTGTGTAGCGCATTATTTGGGCAAGAGGAACCCAGATACTATCTTTCTGAAGGACACCGATAAAAATGAAATTATTGCCATAGTTAATAAATTAAAAAAAAACACATCAAGAGACTGGAATGGTATTGATATGACAATAGTAAAAGAGGTTATTATTAATATAGCAGATCCCCTAGCACATATTTGTAATGTTTCACTTCAAACGGGCTTCTTTCCAACCAAAATGAAAACTGCCAAGGTAATTCCGATTTTCAAAGAAGGTGAAAAAAACCTTTACAATAACTACAGACCAGTCTCCCTGCTTTCCCAGTTTTCCAAAATTTTGGAAAAAATATTTGCTACAAGGATGGACAGTTTCATAGATAAACATGGATTACTCATAGATAGTCAATATGGTTTTAGGCCAAACCGATCAACATCGTTGGCACTCATGGACTTGGTAGAAGAAATGACAAGCACAATAGATAACAAAAAGATGGCAATAGGGGTCTTTCTAGACCTGAAGAAGGCATTTGACACAATAAACCATGATATATTGCTACACAAACTGGAAAGCTATGGGATCAGAGGGGTTGGACTAAATTGGGTACAAAGTTACATAGGACAAAGAAAACAGTTTGTACAGATAGGGGATAAGAAGTCCACCTTAAGAAATATTACCTGTGGTGTGCCGCAAGGATCAATACTGGGTCCAAAACTATTTATTATTTATATAAATGACATAAGTAATGCATCCAGGATCCTGAAAAATGTTATTTTTGCAGATGACACAAATGTATTCTGTGAAGGAGGGAACCTCGAACAGTTGTTGGAGGCGGTCTCGACTGAGTTAACCAAGTTGAAATTGTGGTTTGATATAAATAGATTATCACTTAATGTAAAGAAAACCAAATTTATGGTCTTTGGTAAAAGTAACACACAAGCAAACACACACATTGAACTAAAGATCGATAATATAAAAATCGAAAGGGTGTTTGAATACTCCTTTCTAGGTGTAATGATAGACCACAAGCTCAGCTGGAGGCCACAGGTCACTCGTGTACACTCAAAATTGGCACGATGTGTAGGGATACTAGTCAGAGTCAGACATATATTGAATATACAATCACTGCATACACTGTACTGTACACTGTTTGCCCCCTATTTGAGTTACTGTGTGGAAGTGTGGGGTAATACCTACAAAAGCACCCTACAGGCAATATGCACAATTCAAAAAAAAGCAATACGGATAGTTAATAAGGTGGGGTACTATGAACACACAAACACATTATTTCTGAAATTAAATATATTAAAATTTATGGACTTAAAAGATTTTAAAACGTTACAGATTGTATTTAAAGCAACAAACAGCCTACTCTCAGAAAACCTTCAAAGTTTGTTTAGGGACAGACTAGGAGACTATAATTTAAGAGGGAGACTGAAACTGAGGCAACCAAAGGTGCACTCTACACTCAAAAGCAGGTGCATATCGGTCTGTGGGGTGAAGTTGTGGAACAACTTACCAGATAAGATCAGAGATTGTAAACATATTGCACAGTTCAAAAAACATCTTAAATTATACACATTAGCCAAATATGAGATCTGTGAAAATATTCAGTGACGGAAATTTAAATTGTTTTTAATTGTGAGTGTGAGTATGCGTGCGTGTGTGAGGGTGAGAGAGTGTGTGTGAGAGAGTGTGTGTATGTATGATATTAATCTCCAAATATATACAAATTGAGAATATGGATAAGATAGGGGTGGGTATCTATAAGCTTTTGCTTCTCTCTACTCCTTTTCTTGAACAAAAGGTGACTTTTCTAATTTTATGGTCTATGTCTATGTTGATTTTTAAATAAATTTAAATATTTTTTTTTTTTTTTTAAATGTCTGCATGTTCAAGAAATAAAATGCTTCAAATCAAATCAAATCAAAATCAAATCTTAACCTTGAAAACAAACCGTTGAGAAAACGCTGAGGTCCATCTATTAGTGGTGATTTATTCATATGACGTAAACCTTATCATCAGATGAAGTGTGCCTAGTCTTATTATTCCCTTCACAGAGCACCTTAACCTTGATATAACAATTCTTTGTATTGCATATTTAATTGCAGCCTCAATTTGCCCCTCGACAGTTCTTGTCTTTCACACTAGAGGGCACTGTTCTCTTTGTAATCAACAGCACACATAAGCTCGCTGTAGGTTGCGATAAAGCTGCTTGGCAATCAGGAAGGAATCAGAAACATTTATTGCCAAAGTATGTTAGACATACATGGAATTCGACATGATGGTTGGTGCATAACACAGGACAGCGAGACAATGGACAACAAGACAAATAACATGTGCAAGACAAAATGACATGTTCAATTTACAAATTGACAAATGTTTGTATTGTGCAATTATTGTATGATAAAATATTGATACCAATAAAGTATTCATTTGTCTGGTCTGAAATATGAGGCCCAAATCTCATTGGACTTGCAAGAATTTCCTGTTTTTTTTAAAGACATTTCATTTCCCAATTGAAGTAAGCTCTAAATCTCCTGGTCACCAGAACTCTTTACTCCTCCTTATTTCTTATTTTCAAAATCTCGTTATTTAAGCATCACATAACAGATGTGACTCCAAAATTTAGACCCATAATTAGTCGCCAACATACATAAATAACAATCCTCTGCTTTCATCCGATGAGACAAAGATGAGAAGCTTGGCATGGTGTAATCATGAACATCTGTGCGTGATTTATGCATATGTATGTGTGTGTGTGTGTGTGCATGGACATCTGCTTTCTATCACATGGCTTTTGCTGCCCCTGTGCCCTGGGGTGCCATGGTTCAAGTTACCTTAAGGAGACACTTCGTTCAGGGACCAAATCATTATTATTTCTTGATTTGATTTGTTTAATTCACGTACAATATGATCAGGGAATCTTCTTTATATACATGTGCTATTTGTGTAAGGCCTTTCATGTTGTGTGTGATCTTGTATGAATAATTCTGCACAAACAAAAATCCAGTTCCTACTATTAAGTTGTAGGGTATGGAGTTGGCTTTGGTTTGGGATGAGTGTAAGTGGTAGTTTTTATGGTTTTATGTATAGTTTGTGACTAGGAAATGAATGTGTGCTTGTACAATGTCCTGTAAGATAAACTGCCACTGATAAGCTGGTAATAATTTGCAACAAAGTTATAAACTCATGATTACATTGAAAGTATTTCAGTCTCAAAATAGAGGAACATTTATTGAAAATCGATCAACCCCATATGACTCTGTAAAAGATGACATCTTACTGCTATTCACACCGTACATAACAGTACCATTTAGACCATTCACACACAATTTCCTATTAGACATCTTGGATGGAAAGATGTTAGTATACTCAAAAGTGTCTCACATGGCTTTTTTTTCTGCAGGTGAGCGACAAAAGAAGACAAACTCAGAATGAAAATTCCTGTGACATTCCAATGAAGAGTTCACAACCTGAGAGAGGGTTTGGTCCTCTGATCTTCTACGCATGACCCAGACTGCAGACGGTGGGACACACACATATGGGGGGGGGGGGGGATTAAGTTATTGTTGGAAGCCAAGCAGAATCCACCCGGGCCTTTGAAGTCCTGGTCAGCAGAGAATCGATTTCTCTCGCTCTAAATGATCTGTGATGCACCTTTTTGTTTTGTCACTTCTTTTCTCTTGAGTGTTTTCACATGTAGATGTGTGTAACTTTCTGTAACACACATGCGCACTACACATCACATATTTAAGCCCCTCAGGACTTTGTCGTTATGTGGCCAGAGGTATTAACCTCATAAATGGTCATAACGTTGTGCGTGATGAGTCACATGTGAAATCACATGTATAATAAATATGACTGGTGTTGTGTTTTACAAGGTTGGGCAGAGAAAGGACGGTTCTCCCATCCCTCACCTTCAACAAGAGCAATCTCAGCCTTCTAAATTGTGAATGTGAAAAAAAAGGCAAGGTTTCACTAAAGTTCGCTAAATTAAATATTCAGATTACTAATAAAAAACAACTCTTTGCTACTCTAATGTCTTTGGATTCTTGAAGTCCAGTCTCCAGGAGGAGCACTTGGAAACATCGAAAAACCTTTCCTCAGCCTTTAATGACACCATCATTAATACTTAATTTACTACTGCAGAAAAGATTGGGAAGAACTCGAGCTTGCAGAAAACGTTTAACAGGAAACCCTTTAAAATGTGACTGATTACCAACTACGCCACCTTGTTTATCACACTACAGAGGATGAAACCTCAAGAATACCCATTGATGTTAAAAATGTTATATGTGAATCTCTAAAAAACACCCAAGCCATTGGGATTTAAAATTAAAATGATGAAATGATAAAATTGGTTTGTCCTTTTTTACAGAGAATATCCCATGTTGAATACTCAAAACAATGAAAGTCCAGAAAGAGCATAATGCTGTGAGAAGACCTATTAAACACACGAAAAAGAGAAGGAGATAAAAGGGATAATTCAGATGGAGCTTACATGAGAGAAGTAGATGCAGAGGCAGGAAGAGGCCCGCATTATGACCATGCAGACTTTCACACATGTTTTCATTCAACCCTTAAAAAGATGTACTGTTGTTGGAGAAGAATGAAGAAAGTTATATCCAACCCGGCAACAAAACTTAGTCTCTGGCACGTGGATGTTTGGCAAGTGGTGTGATGAGGGTTTGCATGTATTATTTTAGTTTCTTATTAATGTTTGAAAGCAAAACATTATTTTCTTTGCATTGTATTATTGTGATCGTAGTAGTTTTGTATTGTGTACTATATCACTGCAAATGTTTCAATCCCCTTTAACTATGACACAACTCTACACACACACACACACACACACACACACACACACTCACACACACACACACACAGGGTTTGTCAACAACGACAGACAGGGTTGCAAAGGTAAAAATTGTTAAATATTAAATAAATAGATGGGTTCAGCTGAAAGAGACAGAATGCCCGCCTTTGTGGAAAAGGAGGTTGCAGAGTGGGGTGTGTGGGATGTGTGGGACTATAACTGAGCAAACAAAACGGGGTGCAGACTGGTAGGATGGGGAGGGGTGGTGGAAGGAACCAGTAAAGGAACAGAGAGAGGGGAGGAGAGGGGGGCAGAACATAAAGTGGAGCAGGCACGGGAGGAACGTTTTTGTGTTTGCCCTGAGCCCACTGTGGTAGAGAGAGGGGACGAGGAGGGTGATTCTCTGTGGCCAGGTAGGTGTGTGCGTTTGTATTCCTCACATGCATGTGTCTGCCTGGCTCTGTGCTTGTTGTCTATGAAACCTTTGAGGGGAAAATAAACATGTAATGACAGTTATATTTTTGTTGGAGCTGTTCTATTCCTCCGTAAACTCCAGGGTAATTATTGGATATTTTCCAACACCTTTGGGGCAGCAGCGAGTAACCATTAACAAAGCTGGCAGTCATGGCTAGTTCTTTTTTTTTAATGGTTCCTCAATGAATTCCCTGAGGATTAAGACGTTCAAGAATGTACCTCGCTGCAGACAGTTAGATTTCCAGGACAAGTCAGAACACTAAACAGAACCTGTGGCTGTTGTTTTCTCTAAAGTTTTGATTTTAAAAAGTGTATTTTTCTGAATTGTTGTTGTCCTCTATTCGTGAAAATTCACCTCAAGCCCATTTTCTAGTAAAGAAAAACTTTCCCCACGTGCACAAAGAGTTGACACAAGCCAAATGTGTCTGTTTATTCTGACCTGTATATGATTTAAAATGTCAATACAGTCAATACAACCCAATTAACAAAGTGTGAAAGAATTTACCTCTATTTTGAATTGTGTTTGTTTGTCTTTGTCTGTGTTAGATTAGAGAGAACATGTGTGTGTCTGTGACCGTGCGGGTGGGGCTTGTCTTCCTCGGGTCCGCCCTGCTGCCGCTCTCCTGCTCCCAAGGACAGGACCCGTTCGCCTGGCTGCACGGCCCTCAGGGCCTGCGCTACGGCTCCCTGCAGCCAGACACGGCGGGAGGGGAGTGCCCGGATGAGTGTGACTGCCCCCCTTCCTTCCCAGTCGCCATGTACTGTGACGGGCGGGGCCTGACAGCCATGCCAAGCATCCCCTCCCGCATGAAATACTTGTACCTCCAAAACAATGCCATCAATGCTGTGCCCGACTCGGCTCTGGTAAATGCAACCAATCTGGTGTGGCTCATGATGCACTACAACCAGCTGACATCCGACGCCATCGGCGAGAAGGTAAACATCTGGTCTCAGTCACAACCAGCCACACATGTGAGGTCAGAGCAAGAAACCTTGATGCGCCTCTAAATGGATGTCAGATGGCTGGCAGGTGGTTAATTAAGTGAAATATGTTTTTTTAAATGTGAGATTATATTGCTGCATGAGTGATAACATCTGGTGGGCTTTTTCTGCTTTTGGTCCAATGGAAATTAGTTTTTCTCTGATCAGCACACATTTGTTTGGGGCAAATCAAAACAAATGTGTGAATTTATCTGCCGTTTAGGGGCCAGGGCTCAACTTTAAGGGGTGTTTTTTGCTAAAACAAATGTTAATATTGGTTGCATCAGTGATTTTTTAAAATATTGTTGTTAGAGTCAGAACTCAAACCAGACAATGATGCACAATGCATGTGCGTTGGTGCATTTATCAGTATCTGTTTTTAAGATAATTGGGAAGTTTTTTGACTGTCGCCTGAAAGGTTCGACGAACATCATCAACCACGTAAACATCTCAAACAAATGTGAAAACTTATAAAGAATCAGATCAAGGTAAGTGATCTAGCATCTAATCCCTTAGTTCAATGTACACATCTATCAGAACTGTGGCGCCAAAAAGTGCAACTACACCTTTTATCCAGCCTGGCAACCTTGTTTGTGAGCTAGTGTTGAGCCCTGAGTGCCCTCCAAAAATGGATCAACAAAAGTAATGTCCACAAATACTGCTCCTGACTGCTGACTTTTTAATGCTAATGAGCTATTGTGTGAAGGCTAGTGAGTTGTTCATTCTCAAAATCATTTTGTAGGCATTTCTACAGTTGAAAGGACTGGAGCGTTTGTATCTGCAACACAACAATTTGACTGCCTTTCCTCCAAACCTCCCTCGCACCCTGCAAGACCTAAGAATCAACAACAACAAGATTGAAAAGGTAAGCTTTTGCATAGTTTGATATCCATGGATCTCTGTGCTCTTTTTGATGGTTTGGACATACATCATAGACTTTAGACCTCAGAATGATTTTTACTGTTGCCCAGGTAACGCTTGCAGATCTGGAGGGAATGGATAATCTCACTATCCTGTATCTCCATGACAACGCTGTCACAGACACGGGGACTTCACTGAAAGCACTCAAATCCCTCACACTGTTGGAGATCAGTGGCAACAAGTTGACAAAGGTAATTGTGTGTATTTTCATGTTTGCAAATGTCCCATGAAGTTAATCTGCAATCCTTTCAAAAATATTTTCTTTTCCAGGTCCCAGAGGCCTTCCCCGAACATCTGCATCAACTCTACATGGAGTCCAACTCCATTGATTCTCTACCAGATGGATTCCTGGGGCAGTTCACTCAGCTGCAGTACGTCAGGATGGCTCACAATCAGCTGACAGACAAGGGTATTCCTGCCAACGCCTTCAATGTGACTGGGCTGATAGAGCTGGACCTGAGCTTCAATAAACTGGAGAGAATCCCTCCAGTGAGCACCAAACTACAGCATCTCTACCTGCAAGCCAACCAGATCAAAGGTAAAGTGCATACAGATGCAGTATTAAGCATTTTTGTAGTCTCCACACGCCTTTATAGGCAAAAACATTAAAAAAAGGTATTTACAAAAGTTAGTTAAGGGCCTCAAGACATTTCTTAATCAGCCTCTTTCAATGAGAAATCTGCACTGCAGAGCTCGGCATAAATGTTTTGGCATGTGCTCCTCACACTGCTTTGTGGGCCAGGCTCTGTTGGAAAACACTTACGTGCACCAATAAAGATTTTTTTAAAGCTGTAAATAAAAACCAGAACAGTTGTGTTTTTAATGATGCTTCCAGGCCACAATCGATCAAATCTGATCAAACAGCACAGTCCTTATGAAGCAGATTCACCAATGATTTTTTACCAAAACTTGAAAAACAGTTTGATTAAATAGTCAGGATATTTATGGCAAATGAATATGTTGTGAAGGTGCTGAGATGTTTGATGTTGAGAGTAAATTCTCACCACCTACCCTTCTGCCCCATTAGAGTTCACTCTGGGTAGTTTCTGCAGCGTTGTGGACGTGACAAACTTCTCTGAGCTCCAGACGCTTCGACTTGATGGGAACCAGATCGGTCTTGAGGACATCCCTACAGATTCAAGCCTGTGCTTGCGCCTGACTTCAAGCATTGAAGTCTAGCTGTCACTCTGCTCACAACACAGCTATCTACTAACATATTTAGCCAATAACAACAGCAGGTGGCAGCAATTCTTTCCGATTCACATCACAGTAAAAAGCAAAAGTTTTTACATGTGGTTTTTTACATGACTATGATTTTAATTGAAGAAGCTGGATAGCAGATATTTTACATCTCACACCGCAGATATTTTTATAAAACAAACACGTTAAACTTGAAATGAGTTTGTCCGGACAAATGGTCAATCTTGTTTTACTTGATTATAGATAGAACTGAAAAAGTAATTTTCATTTTGTCCCCAGAGGCTTATGTTTTTGAGCACTTGATCTCATTTTGAAAAAATCAAATTTGACTGCAGCACGATTTAAATTAATCACGCAGTGAGTGATTCATCACGATTATAAGTATGTTTTAAGTAATCACTTTAGAAAGCGTGTATTTTTAGACAATGTTTTAGACAATGTTGCAACAGTGGTGGTCCTTTGCAGACTCTGTGCCGTGCAATGTAGATTTATTACTGTATTATAAGTATTGTATTATAATAAACTGTACTGTGTAGTATATTACATCTTAAGATGGAAGTAGTCTAGCAGCTAGCTTAGCTTAGCCTAGTGGTGCGTAAAGTGGTCCATTTACCGCTCACCTCCTTCTGTTTGACAAGTGGAGTAATTCCTGTGCACAGTTCTCCGCTGCATGTCATGCCGGAGTTTGTTTTACTTCCAATGCAAAAAGCTCAGCACCATCTTGCTCTCTTTTTGTTTCTGGGGTTAACTTTGTTTTGCAACTGCGTTCAAATATTTCATTTCGACCACATTAATCGCATAGATTAACGTGTTTGAAAGCCCTCATTAATAGCAAATAGCAAATAGTGTCATTTATTTTGGTGATATAGGAGTTCAATATTATTATTTTTTTTAAGATTCAGTTTTAAGATGCTAATGTTATACATAGGTGAATGAGCCCTTTGGCAAAAAAAATACCATGCATAAGCCAAATATTAAAGGAGCCACAACAACAATAGTTTTTTTTCTATTAAAAATTATATATTTTGATTTGAGGTTCAATGATCTTTTTAATCAGTGTTTTAAGCTGTTTCATCTCTCTTTCTACAAAGCATGCCTTGTAAATCATTAGCTTACAATATCTTCCTGACTTCTCTCACGACCATTTCCAGAAATGATACCTTCTTGTAATAGGTACATTGTCTAATTTTTATTGACAAAAATGCTAAAAAGTGTTTTTAAAGGATCCTCTTGTTTCAAATAAAAATAAACTTTCTTCAGGAACATAGAATGATACCTCTGTATCATGTGAAATATATACCTATTCTATACAATGGGCTTTGGGTAAATTAATTAGGATTCTTGAGTTACTGTATGATTTACATAGATGTTTATAACAAATGTTTTAATCCTACAAGCCTTTTCAGGATAAATAAAAGCTGTGATTAAAAAAAAAACGCACACCGTACCTTTTGTCTTAATAGTTCATCTGGTATTTGTGAGCACAGTACTTTAGTGTCTTTGTGTGTATGTGTGTGAAGTGGGTTTGATTAAGAGAGTTTATGGAACAAGTCTTAATTTAAGAAGAAGAAACACCGTAATAAAGTTTTTTCAGGACAGAGTGACCGTTCATACTGAACTACTGCAGCTATCTGTTGAATGAAATAAATATCTACACACAGTTAAATACACGCAGGCCGTTGTTATCTTAAAATGTTAATCTGATAGGCACATGAGTTTTATACAATGAAACCTTATAATACATGAATATGCCTACATTATGAGAATTGTCTACAGATTTTCTGCTCAACACGTATGGTGACCTTCTGGTCCAATTCAAAGTGGTTTGTGAGGTTGAATGTCAGGAAAGTAATGTTAGACTTTTGGACATTATAGAATATTTAGACCATATCAATAAATTTGATCTTCACTTTCAGCACCAGAGGTGCCAATAAAGACAACTTAAAGATCTGGTGAGAGGCATTGCTAATTTTGTCTATACTAGCATCTGCTGTGCAGTTACATTTGGTTAGAGACGATGGAGCACATTGCGTTTCTTATTAAAGAACTCCACACAGAAACTGAGAAAAGAAACCACAGCATAAATTCTCACTGTCATGACTTGAACTGCTCGTAGCTCAACTCCTCCAGCTGAGCCACGAGGCGACTAAGAACCCACAGCTAATGAGTGACAGAAGTGTGTTGACCAAATGTATTGACCCATAAACTAGTTATCTCAGTTTTTTGTTGTTTTCTTTAAGTTTTCATTTGGAAGTAATATAGTTGTGTGTCTTCCTGCGTGGGAGAGAGAGAGAGAGAGAGGCCTTTTAAACAGAAATGTGTTTGTGTCGTGTAGTCTCAGTAAACTTGCACAATTATACTCATGGAAGGTTAGATGAGTTTAAAATGAGTAAAAAATAAGATCAGATGCAAACCTACTGTGACTAGGACGTTTCTTTAAACCGTTTATTACTACTTCTGCGTCTTTAGGAATGTGGAAGACGGTCAAACAAGGTAGACTCAGACTTAACCATTTCAGTGTTGAGTTAAATGCTCTGAGTATGCACAGACACACGGGAAATCGAGAGCTCAAGCTTTAATTGGCGTATAGGTTGCTGTGAGCAGTCCCTGAAAGTGTATTTATTCCGATCTGATCATAGACATCTGATGTCAGAACTGTCCTGCTCATCATCCTGTACCAGACGGGATAGTCACAGGACACTTGACGTGTATGTACAGTAGTTTTCTTCCAACACTATATTTTGTATTTGTGGCCACATTCCTTTGGAAAATGTAATTAAAGCTGACGTATATTACAGGTTTCCAGTGGTTAGGTGGTGGCCACACGTCACTGACCAGAAACCGCTGCAGACATTTAAAGACCATTAAGCAGCGCGCATTACTCAAAGGTGTCATGAGCAGGAATACATCACCACTCAGTCTGTTCAAAGGCCACAAGGTCAGGTAACATAAAAGGTGAAACTATTTACTACACTTCAAACAAGCCTGTTTTATCTATCTTTGAATACAAAGGACCACAAGAAAATAAATCAGTCAAGCACTTTATCAGAGTGTCCCAGTCAAGCTGGAGTATCAAAGCTATGTTTAAAAGCCAGAATAATGACATCTGAAATAGGTTTTATGAGACTTGATCAACTGTACGTTGGCAAAATAACATAAACGTATCTAAAAATGAAACCATATTTGATGACATATTGAGATTTTAATGGATATTTTAACATTAGGGGTGGCTTGTAATGACAAACCCACAAAATTACGATCCAACTCTACAGCTCCCCTGGTTCAGTCCCATCACTCCCGCAGCTACATCAAGCAGCTATTGTTGTTGTTTTTGCAAAAAGAAAAAATAATGACACCGCCTGAATAAGTTAGTGACAAACATGTGAACATTGTGGAGCATTTAGCTGGTAAAAAGCTTCAGGAGTTCAAAACTTACATTTTCTAGGTGTCAAAAAGCACACAAATTGAAGGGTGAAAACACGGCTCCACGTGGATGCTGATGTTGCTGTTAACGTTGGATGTGTAAGCAAACAACTGTTTTGCTAGTTCACCGCACCTCCATAAGACGGGATTACTGTGATAGGTTTCCAGTTGGTTTTCTGGCCCAAAGAAACTAATATAGCACAATATCATTTCTAGACAAACCATCCAGAAAAAAAATCATGTAACAAAACACAAGTTGCAGAATACACTCATAAACCCGAAAGTAATTTCATTGAACACACATGAGCGCTTTGGCATGTGTGTGACTGTGTGTGTGACTGTGTGTGTGTTTATCTATGACTATTACCATAAGTGTGATCCGTTGATCAATGGGTGAAGCGGGACTTTTTCATGTGATCTGACATGGTTGTGGTCATCGTCAGGTGGTGATTAAGAGACACAGATGTTTATGCTAACAGACCAGTGATTATGTGTAGATGTCACCAACCAAAATGAGATCCATCCATCATCAGTCACAAGGGGCTTTGGGAAGTAGTCTTTAAGATGTGGTTACTGGTGGAGTTCCTGAGCCGAGATTAAGTCAGGAACACACACACACACACACACACACACACACACACCCACACACATACACAGTGTCACAATTTATCAATACAGAGGAAATAACGTTCGTATCACCCTTAACACATTCAGGTGAGATGTGAGAAGTCACCGTCAGTGTATTTTTATAAAATGCTCTATTAGAGTATTATAGGAAATATAAGGGTCGTAAACATTGACATAATAGAGAGCAATACTAACCAGCTCTATATCAGATCAAATCGGTGTAGTTTGGTCAATAATGACAGAAAGAGGATAACTTGATTTATAACGAGCATTAAGCAATGATGCAATGGTGGCAGCGTGAAAAAACAAATGTTGGTGTTGGTGGGAGTGTCCTGGTCAGGTGATTGGTTAGAAAACATGACTCCATGGTCGGTCTTGGGGCTTTAAACCTGAGCAACCTCAGTGATTTGAATTTCTAATACAGAAAACAACCCGATGAAAGGACATGAGGAATTACAGCTGGAACAGTTTCAAGGATTTAATTTCCAGAAATCCTGTTGTCGTCGACCAGGTAAGATTTCAAACCCCTTTGACCAGTATCAAAAAGCAACATTCATTATTTGTAAATTGGCCTGCATTTTTGATAAATATGTTAAATGTAAATATACTGTCGAATACAAAATATGATTTTCACTTAGTTTAGTATTCAATTTAAAAAGATACCATGTTAAGAATATGCCTTTTAATGAGTGATGATGGAAGGTGAACAAGGTGTTCATGCCGAAAAAAAAAAATATAATCTCAACATGACATAAGAGTGGAAATCATTCTAAAATGATTTGAATTTATGACTAATCAAGATGATCAACAGTGAAACTGGGTTTACTATAAGGCTGAGCAACACAGTCCTACAATATCTGTATATTTAAGTAAAATGTTATCATATAAATTTGTATGGCATCCTTCTAGAATTTTGTCTCAGTGCAGATGTTATTCCTATGATTTGATAACACAAAAAGTGAGCCAATTTACAAAGATTATCAGGTTATTTCTCTACAATTTTTCAATGAGTAGGATCCACATGTGGATGTTAGCGATGAGAATACTGATCGTGGGAACTGGGCCAGCAAGACAGAGTATATTCTCTCTACGATCGGCTATGCTGTTGGACTTGGAAATATCTGGAGATTTCCATATCTGGCCTACAAGAATGGAGGCGGTATGTATTTGTTGTCTAATGCGTTGTTGGCTGAAAACTTGTTTTAAAGCATGACTATTGATATTGTTTTTAATCTGTCACTTTGAGCAGGTGCCTTTCTTATTCCCTACTTTGTGATGTTGTTGGTGGCTGGAATTCCTCTTTTCTTCCTGGAAAGTGCCTTTGGGCAGTTTTGCAGCCAAGGTCCAATTAATATATGGAGATCTGTGCCAATCTTGCAAGGTAAGACCAACTTTCAACCTTTATGAAAGATCAAACAGGTGCATCTAAGAACAAAGATGTCAAACGTGAGAGATTTAGTGAGACTTTTGGTTAATCATTCAGTGTGCGACAAAAAATGTGACTTGACTTCAAAAGGACCTTGACCCCTTTAAGGCAAACACATAATCATCCAAAGCCAAGGTAAAACATTACAACTCTAAAACTGTCATTAATCTAGTCGAATTTTGACAGCTGCCCAAAGTTAATATAGCCTCAAGAGGATTAACCAGAAAAGATCAAGATCAAAAGCAAATATAACGCACACCGGTGCTTGAAACTGTTCTTCATTTGACTTTTGTGTTTACTTAATAATGGATGCAAATTGAAATGTGAAGAAATACAAAACTTTTGATGGTACTAAAGAAGGAAAGAAGTACAAAAATAACTTACATTTATAATATCTCTTTCTTCCTCCTCAGGTGTTGGCGTTGCCATGGTTATGGTGACGATGATAGTCTCAATTTATTATAACGTCATCATCGCTTATAGCCTGTACTACATGTTCGCCTCCTTCCAGTCTCCTCTGCCGTGGTCCAGCTGCCTCAGCCAGGCTGACAATAACTGCAGCAACACTCCTATAGGTGCCTTTTCATCTTCAATTTCTTTGTGCTATTTTATTGATCAAATCTGCTGTTTGTTCGAATCTGATGTGACCGAAAAGATTTAAATTTCTGATACAAATGAAAGACCTAAAGCAGCATTACATGGCTCACTACACTACTTCAGTTCAGAGCAAAACAATATAATGATAATCTGGAAAAAGAATACTTGGAAATATTCACTCCTCACAGCCTTTGTCTCCTTTTATAGTCTACTGCAATGCAACTGGTGTTTTAGTGGCCAACTGGACTCAGGAAAACAGCACTTGCCCTTCAGCAAACATGATCGCAGTCCCAGTGCAGAGCCCGAGTGAGCAGTACTGGGAGTAAGGAATCACACACTCGTGCAAACAAAAACCAATACACACGCTTGTCACACTGCTGTGTCTGTACCCTCAGATGTCTCTCCTTCTCAGTCTTGTGGCTCTACAGAGGTCCAGTGGTCTGGATGAAACAGGACCAGTAGTTTGGCACTTGGCTCTGTGTCTGCTGCTGAGCTCCATGATTGTTGCGGCAGCGCTCATCAGAGGCATCAAGTCATCGGGCAAAGTGAGACGGCATCCACCTCATAGCAAGTCCACATCCACAGTTCAACTTAAGCATAACTCAAGCAGCCAAATGGTCCTTGTTTGTTTATCGTTGGCATTTCCTGCAAAACAAAGCAATGAATCCTCTAACTCAGCTACACGCCCACATTAAAAAGACTTGATCTATGCTCAGCTGTCTACACAAAGTACATTGTTCAAATTGCTATCTGAGTTTACTCTGTGAAAGGACCAGTGCCACATTTTGAGATATATTCTTTCTACCTATCTCGTTGAGAGTTAAATAATAACGTCAATATCACTTTTAAGTCTGTATGGTGACATGCAGTCGACCACCCGGCTAGCAGCTCTGTGAGGCTGTAAAGACAAGGCAGTGCTTTGAGCTGAAGGCTGGCAGCGTGCTAATATGTCAGTGGCAAAGAGGAAAAGACACATGTTCAATTTCAACATTCAACTACAATTTACTATGCAAGAAAAATATGCAAGAAAATGTAAATTAATTATTTACTTTTTTTTCAATTTGAACTCTTTCGTCTCTTCAGGTTGTTTATTTCACCGCTACTTTCCCTTACGTGGTGATTCTGATCCTGCTGATCAGGGGTGTGACACTGGAGGGAGCCATAGATGGGATTGAGTTTTACATTGGTTCCCAATCCAATTTGACTAAACTGACAGAAGCACAGGTACAGAAGCAGGGACCCAACTATCCATGTCTATATCCAGCATAGCACAGACATCTAAGTTAATTGATGAAAACCATAAATATGTGTTTTTTAGGTCTGGAAAGATGCGGCAACTCAGACCTTCTACTCTCTTTCGATTGGCTGGGGAGGAGTCATGACACTAGCTTCTTATAACAACTTCCACAACAATGTATTCAAGGACGCATTTGTAGTATCCCTCACTAATGCTGGTAGGAGCACAGCAACTGTAAAAGTATATATTTTTTAAAATATGTTCTATTTTCATCTATTTAGTTTTTTTCATGTTTTAGGTACCAGTGTCCTTGCAGGTTTTGCTATATTTTCAATCTTGGGACACATGGCGCACATTTACAAAATGCCTGTTGGAGAAGTGGTGAAGGAAGGTCAGACAAACACACACCGTGGGCACAATGAACACATATTTTTGAAGACCTTCAGGCAGCCAGTGATGTTCTGTTTCTTTGTCTTTGAGAAGGATTTGGCCTGGCATTCATTGCATATCCAGATGCTCTGTCCAAGCTTCCTATTTCCCCTCTGTGGTCCACTTTGTTCTTCTTCATGCTGTTGACTGTTGGTCTGGATTCCCAGTTTGCAGGAATAGGTGAGATATCCAGTTGTCATTCACACTCAATCACGACCATTGCTGTTGAGATAGAATGCTCAATCCTGAAATCTCCCCATCATTAGAGGTGATCACCACCTGCCTGCTCGATTCCTTCCCTAAAATATTCAAATCCAAAAGAGCTTTGTTGACTATTACAACGTCGTCCATCCTCTACCTACTGGGACTGCCATGCGTCACAAGGGTAAGTCTACCTTAGTGAAACTTAATGGACATTCGGCTTTTCGACATAGGCCCTTGAGTAACTTACGCGACTTGTGTGTGTGTGTGTGTGTGTGTGTGTGTGTGTGTGTGTGTGTGCGTGTGTGTGCGTGCGTGTGTGTGTGTGTTTCCGAGACAGGCAGGAATATACTGGGTGACTCTCATTGACCAGTTTGCTGCTAGCTGGGTGCTGCTATGTTTGGCTCTCTTGGAGATCATTGGTGTCTGTTACATATATGGTAACTATAACACCTGGACACATGTGCACATGAAGGTTAAAGTGCAGCTTTGCACATTCAGGCCTATGTACTCTTCTGATGGATTATAGGAGGGAACCGTTTTATCAAAGACATTGAGATGATGATCGGAAACAAGAGTTTCACTTTCTGGCTGTGGTGGAGAGCATGTTGGTTCTTCATCACTCCCTGTGTCATAGTGGTGAGTACGTCAGGACACAATGCACCCAGTACAAAAGATTGTGATCACTGGCATGCCTGCTTGAATCATCATACATTTGTTTAAGGAATGCCATAAATTTAAGAATTAGTATAGCTTCAAAAGCTTCACAAAGAAATATATTATATAAATGCATTTCATGATATCATCGGGATTGTCTATCTAGGTAATCCTGATCTGGTCTCTGATGACATTTACGCCCCCCTCCTACGGTGGAGTGGCGTTCCCTGACTGGGGTTTGGCTCTGGGCTGGTGCATGGCAGTATTTATGCTCCTCTGGGTACCCATCGTAGCGCTGTATAAGCTAATGAGAGCCGAGGGAAGCCCCTGGAAGGTGCGTATGTGTGTTATGATAACCGACAATAAACGGTGGTTATCTAATGTTGTCTTTTCAAATGTTTTGCATGAGCGTAGCAATTAGCACAGCTTGAGATTGACATTATGCTAATCCTTCACTTTCCACAGCGTCTGAAGTCGTTGTGCTCTCCAGCTGAAGAGTGGCATCCCTATCTGGGCATCCACCGAGGAGAACGCTACTCACAGGAACGCTGCCGCCTGAGGATGAGCCATACAACCAAACCGGAAGTAAATGTCAATATAATCTCCAGCTCCTGGCTATGATGTGTGTTTCTACGTGTTACATTACATTACATGTCATTTAGCTGACGCTTTTATCCAAAGCGACTTACAATAAGTGCATTTCCACATAGAGATACAAACTCAGAAGAACAAGTAACAAGAAAGTACAATTTTCATCAAATAAGCAGTTTCAAAACATGTTATAGAAAAGTGTCGTTATAAGTAGAATTGAAGTGCTACGGTTTGTTAGTGCTACGGTTTGTTAGTGTGTATGCTTTCTTCTGCGTGCATCCGTGTGATATGTGAACACTACGTTGAAGTTATATTAATTGAGTCATGAGGCAGAGAACGACAATCCACGTTTTCGTGCCAGAGCAAACATCCACATCCACAGTTTTTTTAATTATTATGTTTGAGGGGAGAAAAGTGCAATATCCAGCGGCGAAATTTATCAATGTTATCAATAGCACATCTCATTCAATGTATCAACATTAACGCTCTCGAAGCTCTAGAATCAGCCTATTGTTTTTATTTTGTCACTAATCCATTCACTTCTATTCATTCCATTTTCGTTCATGACAAATGTTTGATGTTCTGTAACTAGTGACTCAGGTTTCACTCAGTTTCTTGTCAGTTAACTATGTTTGGTGTACTCCTTGACAGTGATATTTAACAATAAACAGTTGTTTCTATCTCAGACTTTAAATGACATATAGATCAGATATTTCTGAATGTGTTAAACCTGGTTTCAACTAGAGGAGTTGCCCCCTGCTGGCTATAAGAGAGAGCACCAGTTCAAGGTACTCAAACATTGCCTTTACTTTCCAGCACTGCCATAATTCAGCCTTGAAGTATACACTCCTGTCTCTGTGTAAGAAGTTCTTCCTAAAAGCTAGTTACATTGCACCTATATCAAAGATTTTATTGGAACTAAAAACCATGGCATTTACACTTATTTGTCAATTTATTATGTACACCTAGCAAAAAATGACACCAAGGCAGTCAACAACGATGCAAGTTTTCTGCAACTGTTGATTAAACTGTTTTGTAGTCTGCAATCTATTGTTGTATTGCAATCTACTGAGAAATGTGTCTAATATTTTGAGTTCAATTTTTTTAATCACTAAGTTAAAATTGATATTTAATCCAACACTTTAGTTCATTGCATCCACCACTGTCCCATAACTATTTTTCACTCATGCAGAAGGAGCATTTAAATCTTTGCTGACCTTAGCCCTGATGCTTGCTGTTTTCATTCATGTAAACCTGGTAGATGTGATCAGAAGGTGACAAAAAGGGTGAATTAGATTAATTAACCCTTGTTGTTTGAGGATCAAAGCAATTCTGCCATGACTAACGTTATTCTGTTTGAAAGGTTTACAGGTTTTATACATTTTACTGTAAAGAAATACAAGATATAAAACCATCACAGTTCTCAGAATGTGCTTTAAATGTGTTATTTATTCAGGTAGAAACATGAATTGTTTAAGCCCAGTTGCAGCACTTGCAGCTGTTATCAAACACCAGGCCGGCAGCGCAGTGCTGGGAGTAGGTAGCTCCCTGGTCACAATCATAGAAGCCGTTCTTGTTGGTTGGATTGGGGTAGAGTCCGTTAGCCTTGCCAGCGCAGAAGCCGGATCCGGTGCTGCTGCCACCGCTGCTGCCACCGCCGCCGCCAGCTGGCTGAGGAACAGCGGCTTGTGTTGGTGCAATTGGAGGCAGGGGGACAGTGCGAGAGGTGCAGGCTGGGAAGAGAGATCAAATCATTTAAAATATAGGAACAGTATTGTTTCTGTTCATTACCAGTGGGTGTGTGTGTGCTATGCGTACAAGCTCCAGTTCCCAGTCCGCTCTTGATGGTGTTGATCAGGGGGTATCTTCCCTGGCCACAGAAAGTGCCGCTAAAGTCGTCCAGATCCAAACTCCACACCATGGCTCCACCGAAACCACCCTGCTTCAACCACTGAATCTGTAGAGCAAAAGAGAAGTGAAATAAAGACTTAGATAAACTTGACACATAGATGTTTTTGGCAAAAATGAACGTAATGTATGTAACTTCATACCTTATCCTGGAAGCTCTTAATATTGTCGTATCCAACCCAGGTTCCCTGTTTGAAGGCATATGGCACCATCTGTGTGGCATCCCAAGCCTGAGTTGCTCCTTGCTTCAGGAAAGTGCAGATCTGATGGAGGAGGTGATTTAGAGTTAAAGATCTAAAGAATACCGGCATATCCAATATGTTATACAGTTTACTAATGTATACATTGCACACAAAGATTCAAAAAAAGAAGGACAAACCTCATAGTAGGCCCAGAAGCCCGACTGACGGGTGAAAGGCCCAGCAGCTCCGGGTCCACTAGCAGGAGCTCCCACAGAGGTGTCAGAGGAAGCCAGGCGGAAGGTGTGGCCATATGTGGGGAAACCAACGAGCAGTTTCTCAGCTGGGGCACCGTTGCTCTTCCAGTAGTTCATAGCATAATTCTACACATGAGAAGGTTCATGTCACTGTGATCATCCGTTACTTTGTTTGATTGTTATTAAGTCAGAGCAGGAGCCCTCACTCACCACATTGAAGTAGATCATGGAGCCCTGGTCAGAGGGGCCCTTGTACAGAGGGCTGTTCTCTCCGACATTGTGCTCCCAAGAGCCGTGGAAGTCATAGGTCATGACGTGGAAGTAGTCAAGCACACTGGGGAACAAGACATAATGAGAAATTGAATGTTTAGTCATGGCGTCTGTAAAACAATAAGTGTGCTCATGTACTTACGCTCCGATCTCAGCAATCTGGTATCCAGAGTCGATGGTTCCCTTTCCAGCAGAGACTGCAGCAGTCAGCATCAGACGGGGACGGTTGGTCTTCTTGCCTTCGGCCTCAAATGCACTCATCAGTTCCTACAGATGGGGAGGAGAGAGTAGTTGTTTCACCATACATGTTTTTATTCTATTAATTTCATTCATATTTGATTGCATCTTATTGCTTCGTTTTCAATATAATTTAATTGAAAGTGATGAAATCTCATGTATAGATTTTGTGGCCAACCACAATGTTTAAATACAGTGGTAATGCTGGCTTACCACAACCTGACTTTAACTATAGCTTGAAATTGAATAGCAATGGGACCGACCTGGACCAAGACGGTGTAGCGCTGCTTATCCTGAGGTGGAGAGCCGCGAGAGCCAGGGTACTCCCAGTCGATATCCAGACCATCGAACTGGTACTGGCGCAGGAAGTTGATCACGCTGTTGATGAAGGTCTGGCGATTGGCGGCAGAGGAAACCATAGCTGTGAACCTAGAGAAAGAAAGACAGTCAGAGAGCTGCAACTTGAGCAACACATTTCTCTTGGGGAGAGCATTTATCCTCATGCCATTTTGACTTACTTCTGTGTACCAAAGTTCCATCCTCCGATGGCCAGCAGAGTCTTCAGGTTGCTGTTCCTGCAAGCAGCAACAACATCCACTTTAACCTCTCCCACTCGCGTGCATACAGTATGCATTGATGTGTGTTTTCATGTGTGCTGGAGTCACACTACAATGATGTGTGTACTGACTGGTTCTTCAGGGCATGGAACTCTCCGTAGAGTTTTACATCGTCCCACTCGTAGGTCTTGATCATGTTGCCATCCATTCCAGCAAAGGCATAGATGAGGTGGTCACAGAGACATGGGTCGACGTCGGTGGGGAAATACTTGCCTGCTCCGGGACGGTACTGTCCCCAGTTGGTGAAATAACAGGAGAGGATGTAGGATGATCCTGAAGCATATGGAATAATTGTTCTTACATTGTGTCCCAGACGTAGATCGGTCTAAACATATGACCCCAACACAAATGGAATGGAAATGGATGAAAAGCTTATAATTACCCAGCTGCACATGCAGCAGGAGAGCCAGTCCTGCACACAGAGGAGACAGAATTTCATAAGTTTTATTTATGCAAGAGGCAGGTTTAGTATGAGAAACAATCTGCAATATAAACAAGATTAAACTAAGTTGAAATGTGCAGCAGTTTGTATGTTTCTATGAGCAAGAAGCTTACCGACGCATACGAGTAGTTTGCCCATGTTGCTTCTGTACAACGAACTGATGACCATTGAACTCTTTTATACTCCTGAGTTCCTCCTCATATCTTCATTATCTAACATTTTTTGATGACCTATTTACCAAGAGTCAATCTCATTCATTTGTTTATCCACGACCAGAGTGGAAAGCAGTGATAACCTTCAAATGTCTTTTGATAATGATATGATGCGATTGAATTAGACATTTCCAAGGTTATCGTTGTTGGACAAAAGGTGCATGATACTCAAAAGCATCTCTTTGTAAAGTTTACACATTTCCATATTTTCTAAGCTTTTTGGTATTGTTAATACATCAACTGTTTAATAATAATATAATAATCTTAAATAACCCAGATACTTTTTACTCAGCATAATTTGTTTCACTATTTTCTGTTCACATAAATAATTTGATACTAATGTTTACTCACTTACCTTAAGTACTGGGCTACATGCCTTATCACCTTTAGACATAATGTAATACAAGTCAACACTGCTAGCTCAGCATCTGAAATGAACTGTGCTGTTTGTCAAACCAAAATCACTCTTTTTGTCCTTTCCCGTCCTTGTGTATCAGCAGTTTGGCAATTGTAAGGCCTCCATTCTTTAAAAGTTACAGGTTTGCCTTAAAAGGGTTGAACATGACATTTAAATGTCTCATTCCAATTTAGTTTATTTCTAAATAGTAGCACGAAATGTTTTTGATGGTAGGTTTGATATACAGTGCGTCCGGAAAGTATTCACAGCGCTTCACTTATTTCATTATTTTCCTTAACATTCTACACACAACAACACATAATGACAAAGTGAAAACTGTTTTTTGCAAATTTTTGCAAATCTGTTAAAAATAAAGAACAAAAACTGTACATAAATATTCACAGCCTTTGCCATGTCACTCAAAATTTAGCTCAGGTGCATCCTGTTTCCACTGATCATCCATGATCAGCCACCATTTTGTGTACGCCAATTTTAGCCGTGGCTATTTTGGTGTTCTCCTAGTCTGGTAGTAATTAAGCGCTATTTGGTGACTCTCTGTTGGGTCTTGTGGTTTCTTTAATTCGGGTAAAGGTTTGCATGGCTTTTTGGGCATTTGTGTGCGCTATTGTGTATTGGGAGTTACATGTTGACCTTTGTGATTGTGTTAAGTCACAATTTGTTTGGTACATTTAGCTTTTATGCTATTGTTTTGGTTATTTGTGTTAATTACAAGTTTGGTTTGGTGCATTGGTGGAGAGAGGTTTTGCCAGGTCTCTTTTCCAGTTCTGGCTGGAGACACAGTCCTTTTTTCTGTTGGGTCATCGGGTGATGAAGGTAAGTTGACTTTTTAGTGTACGAGTGTTTTCCCACTACCAGTCTTCTCCCCTGTTAGGCATAGCAACGTGTTCCCATTGGGGGCATGTTGTGCTTGTTTGTTGTTTTTGTGTGCTGATAGCGGGTAGAGCAGTTGTCTCTGGAGCACATTCGTGGTTCAGGGTTGGTCACCAGCTAGCTGGGTCCTCCTTTGTGCGAGCGGGCTTCAGTGCATCAGTACCCACCGCAAAGCCACTGAGGAGTAGGGTTGAATTAACCATAGGATTTGGGGAATTTTGGGAAATACACTCATCTGCTTGCACACTGTTAAGTCGATGTATGTTTGTATCGATCTATGTATCTTTGTAGTTAAAGTGCCCAACGGTACAATCCGTAACTAGTTCTTAGGTGTAGCATTATGGCATCTATTGATGATTTTATTAAGGCTCCTTCTGAAGAATTGCTTCTGAAATTCACAAAGGCTATGTGTCAAGCTACAAGATACACTGCAGCCTATCCACTTCGCAACATCACTAAAAAATCTGTTGTGAAAGCTCTGTCACAGTTTCTCAGTTTTTGGAATACCTAAGGTAATCCAGAGCGATCAGGGTTCCAACTTTAAGTTGCATATGTTGGCACAGGTTTTGATATAACTTCGGATAAAACCTAACCAAGCCAGTGTGTATCATGCGCAAAGTCAAGGCGCTCTGGAGCGTTTCCATCAGACCTTAAAATCACTGCTACGTGCCTATTGCACTGAATTGGACCGTGATTGGGAAGAGGGACTACACTGGTTGCTACTTGCTGCTAAAGAGGTATCCCAGGAAAGCACTGGGTTCAGTCCTAATGACCTTGTTTTTGGTCACACAGTGCGTGGTCCTCTGGCCGTATTACAGGAGGATTGGAAGGCGGTGGAGGCCCCTTCAAGTTTGTTAACATATGTTAGCGGTTTCAGACACTGATTGTACGTAGCATGTGAGAAGGCTAAGGAGAAACTAGCGTCCTCCCAGGTGAGGATGAAAAGGTTGTTTAACCGGCGAGCAGAGCCACGTTACTTCAGTCCAGGTGATCAGGTGCTGGCCTTGCTACCTATCGCCGGTTCTTCTTTTCAGGCCAAATTCAGTGACCCATACACTGTGGTACGTAAGTTGTCCGATCTGAACCATCTTGTTGCAACCCCTGACCGTAGAAAGGTAAATCAACTATGCCATGTCAATCTGTTGAAGCCCTACCATGCCCGCATGTCTTCTGAAATTGCCAGTTCTGACCTGGTTGTTAAGACCGACTTGGTTAGGCCTGTTCTTCTGGCAGGATCTGTTGATCCGGGCTCAACCACATCACCCTCACGCACAGTGGCAGAGTGTGATGAAGAGGGGGTGCCGGGCCCTGATGATGGTATCTTGCAGGGTAGGCTAAGGAACTCTGAGTCCCTTGCAACCCTGGAGAAGTCGTTGAGTCATCTGTCTGATGACCACATATGTGAGCTAACGGCTTTGTTCAGGGACTTTTTACCTTTGTTTGCTGATACGCCTTCCCGTATTCACATGGCAGAGCACGACATTGATGTTGGAGATGATGTCCCCATCACACAACGTTTTTACCGTGTCTCATTGGAGAATTTGCGTCTTTTGGACACTGAGATTAAATACATGGATAATGATATTGCTGTTCCGTCATGCTCCAGTTGGGCTTCCCCATGTCTCTTGGTGAACAAGCCAGATGGTTCTTTTTAAATTTTGCACCGACTACCAGGAGGTAAACAGTGTGACAAACAGTGAGGCCCGACAGCTACCCTCTTCCTCGGATGGAAGACTGTGTTGATCGGGTAGGTGCAGCAAAGTACGTCAGTAAATTCGATTTGCTCAAGGGTTACTGGCAGGTGCCTTTGTCACCCAGAGCTCGAGAAATATCTGCGTTTATAACACCGTCAGGTCTTTTCTCCTATAGCGCCTATAGTTTTGGCCTATGCAACGCTCCGGCAACCTTTCAGCGTCTCATGGACAGGGTGATCTCTGGCCTTGAAGGCTGTGCAGTTTATTTAGATGATGTGGTTGTTTATAGTGACTGTTGGGAGAGTCATCTGGTGAGAGTACGCAACCTCTTTGAGCGTTTGGCTGAGGCTAATCTCACCGTAAATTTGACGAAATGTGAATTTGCCCAAGCAACTTGCCCCCTCCACGTGCATGAATTAATTTATTTGTTGTTTAGATAGTAGGATATCGTATAATAGCTTTTGTTGATTTCAAAGGGTATTGATTAGTATTATTAGAAGTTAATAAACCCTTTTATACTATAAAGAGAGGTTTTCTGTGATTTCTTTGTGCTATCGTTTACTGTAGTGCTGGTTGGAAACATAGTCGGTGTACAAACTCAAACCTTCAATTCCTTGCTTTTAATGAGTGGATGTCAATTATGAGACTTGATTTATAGTTTGGTTATTGGTCCCTTTTAAGGGTGGTGCTCCATTATCTATTAATTTTGTGAATTATCTTAGAAATTATTAATAATTCTATTAATGTCGATGATTTAATTTCACAATTATTAACCAACACAGTACCCCTACGTCATGCCCAACAAAATGGTGCCCCGTGTAAATTAGATGAATTAACCCTTGTTGTTTGAGGATCAAAGCAACTCTGCCATGACTAACGTTATTCAGCTTTAAAGGTTTACAGGTTTTATACATTTTACTGTAAAGAAATACAAGATATAAAACCATCACAGTTCTCAGAATGTGCTTTAAATGTGTTATTTATTCAGGTAGAAACATGAATTGTTTAAGCCCAGTTGCAGCACTTGCAGCTGTTATCAAACACCAGGCCGGCAGCGCAGTGCTGAGAGTAGGTAGCTCCCTGGTCACAATCATAGAAGCCGTTCTTGTTGGTTGGATTGGGGTAGAGTCCGTTAGCCTTGCCAGCGCAGAAGCCGGATCCTGTGCTGCTGCCACCGCTGCTGCCACCGCCGCCGCCAGCTGGCTGAGGAACAGCGGCTTGTGTTGGTGCAATTGGAGGCAGGGGGACAGTGCGAGAGGTGCAGGCTGGGAAGAGAGATCAAATCATTTAAAATATAGGAACAGTATTGTTTCTGTTCATTACCAGTGGGTGTGTGTGTGCTATGCGTACAAGCTCCAGTTCCCAGTCCGCTCTTGATGGTGTTGATCAGGGGGTATCTTCCCTGGCCACAGAAAGTGCCGCTAAAGTCGTCCAGATCCAAACTCCACACCATGGCTCCACCGAAACCACCCTGCTTCAACCACTGAATCTGTAGAGCAAAAGAGAAGTGAAATAAAGACTTAGATAAACTTGACACATAGATGTTTTTGGCAAAAATGAACGTAATGTATGTAACTTCATACCTTATCCTGGAAGCTCTTAATATTGTCGTATCCAACCCAGGTTCCCTGTTTGAAGGCATATGGCACCATCTGTGTGGCATCCCAAGCCTGAGTTGCTCCTTGCTTCAGGAAAGTGCAGATCTGATGGAGGAGGTGATTTAGAGTTAAAGATCTAAAGAATACCGGCATATCCAATATGTTATACAGTTTACTAATGTATACATTGCACACAAAGATTCAAAAAAAGAAGGACAAACCTCATAGTAGGCCCAGAAGCCCGACTGACGGGTGAAAGGCCCAGCAGCTCCGGGTCCACTAGCAGGAGCTCCCACAGAGGTGTCAGAGGAAGCCAGGCGGAAGGTGTGGCCATATGTGGGGAAACCAACGAGCAGTTTCTCAGCTGGGGCACCGTTGCTCTTCCAGTAGTTCATAGCATAATTCTACACATGAGAAGGTTCATGTCACTGTGATCATCCGTTACTTTGTTTGATTGTTATTAAGTCAGAGCAGGAGCCCTCACTCACCACATTGAAGTAGATCATGGAGCCCTGGTCAGAGGGGCCCTTGTACAGAGGGCTGTTCTCTCCGACATTGTGCTCCCAAGAGCCGTGGAAGTCATAGGTCATGACGTGGAAGTAGTCAAGCACACTGGGGAACAAGACATAATGAGAAATTGAATGTTTAGTCATGGCGTCTGTAAAACAATACGTGTGCTCATGTACTTACGCTCCGATCTCAGCAATCTGGTATCCAGAGTCGATGGTTCCCTTTCCAGCAGAGACTGCAGCAGTCAGCATCAGACGGGGACGGTTGGTCTTCTTGCCTTCGGCCTCAAATGCACTCATCAGTTCCTACAGATGGGGAGGAGAGAGTAGTTGTTTCACCATCCATTTTTTGTTTTATTAATTTCATTCATATTTGATTGCATCTTATTGCTTCGTTTTCAATATAACTTAATTGAAAGTGATGAAATCTCATGTATAGATTTTGTGGCCAACCACAATGTTTAAATACAATGGTAATGCTGGCTTACCACAACCTGACTTTAACTATAGCTTGAAATTGAATAGCAATGGGACCGACCTGGACCAAGACGGTGTAGCGCTGCTTATCCTGAGGTGGAGAGCCGCGAGAGCCAGGGTACTCCCAGTCGATATCCAGACCATCGAACTGGTACTGGCGCAGGAAGTTGATCACGCTGTTGATGAAGGTCTGGCGGTTGGCGGCAGAGGAAACCATAGCTGTGAACCTGGAGAAAGAAAGACAGTCAGAGAGCTGCAACTTGTGCAACACGTTTCTCTTGGGGAGAGCATTTATCCTCATGCCATTTTGACTTACTTCTGTGTACCAAAGTTCCATCCTCCGATGGCCAGCAGAGTCTTCAGGTTGCTGTTCCTGCAAGCAGCAACAACATCCACTTTAACCTCTCCCACTCGCGTGCATACAGTATGCATTGATGTGTGTTTTCATGTGTGCTGGAGTCACACTACAATGATGTGTGTACTGACTGGTTTTTCAGGGCATGGAACTCTCCGTAGAGTTTTACATCGTCCCACTCGTAGGTCTTGATCATGTTGCCATCCATTCCAGCAAAGGCATAGATGAGGTGGTCACAGAGACATGGGTCGACGTCGGTGGGGAAATACTTGCCTGCTCCGGGACGGTACTGTCCCCAGTTGGTGAAATAACAGGAGAGGATGTAGGATGATCCTGAAGCATATGGAATAATTGTTCTTACATTGTGTCCCAGACGTAGATCGGTCTAAACATATGACACAAACAACAATTGGAATGTAAATGGATGAAAAGCTTATAATTACCCAGCTGCACATGCAGCAGGAGAGCCAGTCCTGCACACAGAAGAGACAGAATTTTATACATTTTATTTATGCAAGAGGCAGGTTTAGTATGAGAAACAATCTGCAATATAAACAAGATTAAACATACAAACTGCTGCACAAGTTGAAATGTGCAGCAGTTTGTATGTTTCTATGAGCAAGAAGCTTACCGACGCATACGAGTAGTTTGCCCATGTTGCTTCTGTACAACGAACTGATGACCATTGAACTCTTTTATACTCCTGAGTTCCTCCTCATATCTTCATTATCTAACATTTTTTGATGACCTATTCACCAAGAGTCAATCTCACTTATTTGTTTATCCACGACCAGAGTGGAAAGCAGTGATAACCTTCAAATGTCTTTTGATAATGATATGATGCGATTGAATTAGACATTTCCAAGGTTATCGTTGTTGGACAAAAGGTGCATGATACTCCACAGCATCTTAAACTATTTTTCTAGAATGTACACCTTTCCAAATATTCTCTAAGCTTTTTCGTATTGTGAATGGTTTAATAATATATATATAGCAATCTTAAGTATCCCAGATACTTTTTACTCAGCATAATTTGTTTCACTATCTTCCCTTCACATAAATTGTTTGATTCTGATCTTTACTTACTTACTTTAAGTACTGGGCTACATTCCTCATCACTTTTAGACATAATGCCGTCACACCTGTATGTCAAGTTGGGTTTTTTGTCCTGTCTCTACGTTTGTTTTTGTGACTTCCTGTTTTACTTTGGGAATTACCTCTCCTCTCGTTTCAGGTCCCCTGCCCTTCGTGATGTATCACCAGTCCGAGCTGCCCCATATGCCATGTTGAAGTGTCCTTGAGCAAGACACCTAACCCATAATTGCTCCCCAGGCAAACAAAATGTAATGCATGGGTTATAATGCAATGTAAGTCGCTTTGGATAAAAGCGTCAGCTAAATAACATGTAATGTGATGTCTGCGTTGAGTAAAATATACTTCTCTGATTTTTCAATGTCCATCTGCAAGTTAATGAGGTAATAATTAGTAGAACAGTGAGGGGCTCAATGCATGATACAACCATAATTTCCCAAACTGACAGAATAATGACATAGGACTTTAATGGCCATCCCAATGAATTAGTTGTCTGACACCTCCTACTTTAATAGAGTAGTACACCGTTGATGGTTGACATAGCAAACTAGTTCGTCTTTGTTTTGTATTTTATTTTTTACTGGAAACTGTGGAATAAAAAAAAACATTTCATAGCAAACACAACATTACTAAGATAGGTATCAAGAAACAACTTTTAATAAATAATAATCAACTTTTTATAATTAAACCTTTATAGCAGCTTTTTAATGCCAGAGTTGAGATGGTGATACAATATATACTTTAACTTGTACTTATCAATGCAAAGTTGGCAAGGATCAGCAGCAATCTGCTTCACAATCATGGTTATCTCACACCTGGCTGCTGTTCAATACAATCCCTATTTGCTGTTGACCATATTTTGGCCTGAAATTGAAGGTTGACTGTACTTCTATTTAACACCACTTCCTTTTAGTTTGAATAGGGATAGTGTTACTCTTGAAACATTTACACATTACACTCGGTACCAGGTGCAGTACTTGGCATGCAATAGTTAAAACCAAAATGTTTATTTTCACCATCCTTGTTTTGAATGTCTGGTGTTCTAATTTTTCCTAATACGGTAAGCACTGAACACAAAGTAAAGCTGTCATTTAATCTTAGATGTATTTGGTTATTTGAATTGTTGGTAGCACTAAAAAATAGATGTCAGGGCATCATTGACTCTCATTCCCTTCATTGAGACTCATTCTCTGGGGATCCTGACAGTTTGCCAGTGTATTTTCGAGGCTATATGGCATGTGGTACTTGAGAAAAAGCACTAAAATGTATCACAAAAGTATTTAATCTTTTCTGGAGACCTTGGATATTGGCTCTTATTTTCATGGCAATCCATTCATTTTATCCCTAGCAAAAGAATCTCAGTGCTAGATGGGTGTTGGAGATTAAACCGTGTGAAAAAATACCAACGTATTGTATGTTACATTCAGTATACTGCTGTTGACTAAACCCAAACTGAAGAGGATCAATTATTACACATCGGCTTGCATTTCGACGTGGGCACTTTGTAAGGTTTTACTTGTTCAGCAGAGTTGACGAGTGAACGTAATTCAGTGCATGTTTGGCTAATCTTTATATTAACAATGAGGTATTAAAATGATGTATAGTATGTGCCTTCTCCTTTTTACAAAGTGACCATAATGTTGGGTTACAATACCAAAAAACACCACCAGAGAGAGTCACTAAGCTGTGAAGAGTCATTGTGGTCCATTTTATATAAGATGCTCATGAATGGAAAACCATTTATTCTTGGATCATTTCAGTTTTACCTCCAGTGATTTCCTTTTATAAAAAGTCAAAATATATATTCAGGTCCTCTTTGAAAAAACATAGATTGTACATTTGTAGATGCATAAGATTGAACCTAAACCAAGCTCTTTCGCCATGGCAACACTGCACGGAGAGTTGGCTGATAAACACAAACCTGTTTCCTTCTCCTACGCAATAAACAAACACACATACACACACCCACACACACTTTGCTAGTTAATTGAAACACATTCTTTAGAGAAACACAGGAAGAAGCCACTAAACTGCACCCATCTGCTTGTGTGTGCACAACAACAACAACATATTACAGAATCAGGGAGAAGCTCTTTATTTATAACATTTATATTCTTAGATGTGCAGATCTATCCCAACAGCTGCTCTCAATATGTGATTATCTTTGAGCCTGTGATCTAGCACACAGGCGATACAGTGCCTATTTAATGCATAACAATTGTGTTTTGGTCCTGAAGAATGTCAAACTCCCGCAATGGGCATGCTTTTCAACAGTCCTCTGCTATTACATTCTGCTGGGCTTGTCACCATGGCAGCAAATTTTCCATCATCTGACATCGGTGGATGTGCACACAAACACACACACAGATTCAAATGCATGTTTTGCTTTTGTGATGTGGGAGGGTTCTACTTTGAGTCTTTGCTTGTTCCTCGGTCCAGCTGGTTCACACCACATATGAATAAAATTCACACAGCATGCTGTCACAGGAAGGGTGGCTGTGTCAAGGATACAGTGTACTACTTTTCAATATGTCCACATGCATCCTTTGAAGGGATAGCATGTGCCATCATGTGCTATTGTGATAACTATGTTTGTGCGTGCAAGCTTTTTTCTGATCTATGTCACATTCCTGACAGACATGCTTGCCTTTGTTGAGATATACGGCGAACAAAGGGACAATTTACTTGTTTAGGAGATTGACTCATTGAAAGATGAAAACACCCTCACATGGTTTCAGAACACTAGCATTTCTACCAACATTTCTGCATTGATGAAGTACTTTAAATTGCCTTTGCATTCTTATAATATAAGGCCAACTCTTAGCAATTTCTCCGTGCAGCATCCAACAAGTTACTCTATCTTTAGCCGTGTTGCAAAATGAAAGTGCTAACAATCCCCTGTAGACATCCCAGGCAGCTGACGTCAATGCACGCAAAACAAAATGATCACACAGAGAAAAAAGGGAAGTGATTCCTGGGAAAGAGAATTGAGAGACTCAGATGGGAGGATGAGGCAGAGCTGATATTCTTTCTCTAATAAAAGCGACAACCAGCCAATGTTGCTATGGCAACCTCCTCCCTCTCCCTTCCTTTCAGCGAGCTACCACTTATCCATGCAGCCTTTCAGTCAGCAGGGCATGTGGGTGTGTGTTCGTTTGTGTGTCGGCTCCAGAATGAATCAAGCAAATGAAGGAGAAAGCCATTAGAGAACCAAGTCTAGCTGCTCTCCACGCAGACCGGTATAGACATACGAAACAATATGCATTAATACAACATAATCATATCTCATAATAATCTTGGTTACTACACACTCAAATACACACATCTGCTCACGACCACTCTCTGTAAATGTGATCTAGAATGAAAAGAAAAGATAATCATTAGCAGGGAGCTGACTGTGTCTGTCGTGTACTACCCCCCATTACCAAAGGGCCACTGACCATGAACGGCAAAGATGAATTGTATGCAACAAAACGGAACCACTTTAAACCTATCACAGGATCCAGGACATCATTACTGTAATTCGCTGGGAGTAAATTATCAAAAGCAGTTGTTTTAAGTATTGAAAGTATTACACATTGTCTCAAGCTGAGCCACAAAAGCCCACAAACATGCTCATTGAGAAACTGCATTTTTAAAATCTTTTAATAATCTCTCAGTGCTAAAATGAAAAATGCACGTTTTCAATGCAAGTTGCTGGCTGCTGCCAGCACATTTGACCCAGTAAATACAATGGCTTTGTCGTTCTTTTGGACTGATTTAATGTTTAATAATGTTTGAAGCACACATCAAATAAATATTTTCTTTAAAACCTTTTTAATACTTTTGCAGCAATTAAAAAAGTAAGTTTTGTAAAAAATCATGCCTAACACTAGTCCACCATTAGCTTTGTGATGGTGACAGGAAGTCTATATGACTGTGGTGTGATTTGTCTATAGCCTGATGCAACAACTGTAAACGCTCTAAAAGTACCAATAGTCATGTTAATTTGTCTCAGACATTGTTTTCAGCCAAAATCCAATATATCATTGTATCATTATATTGTTGAGAGAATAATTTATAGATTTCAAGAAGACATACAAGTCAAAGATGTAGCTCTGTCTGAAGTGCTGTGCATTGTGCCCTGTGGGTCGTAACAATTTGGAGACTATTGCACATTCAAGCTCGTCAAAAATCTTCAGTGCTGAAAAAATTAGTTTCACACAATCAGCAATTTAAAGGTACTGTTAGAAGAACACAGAAATGACTTTTATCCTTTAAACTGTCTCCCTTGCTGCTTTCTCTCTTTTGCGATCTATGACCTGGCATTGTAAGCAGGTCATTAATTCGCAAACCATGGCGAAAAAAATAAAATGCCAGCAGGAGATGAACAAAACTTCCCCTCCAGAAAAATAATAATATGTGTTATTTTCTTTCTGCTTGTGAAACAGAAAAAGAGTACACAGGAGAGAGTGAGCCAGGCAATTGAGAGGAGGAGAGATGAGAGGGACAGAAGCCCTGCTGCAGAACACACCTCATCTCCATTTTAGCTGGAGAGAGAGAGAGAGAGAGAGAGAGAGAGAGAGAGAGAGAGAGAGAGAGAGAGAGAGAGAGAGAGATTCAGTCTGTGCCAATTTACTCCCCGGCTCCAGTGACACAGAGAGCTGTGGAAGTGATACTTCAACAACCGTGGGACCGAAAGGAAGAAAACGTGTCCTGGCACGTGAGGCACTTGCAAAGAAAAGGCTGAGCGGATGATGAACGGTTGACACCATGGAGAGAGATGTAGCCAGTGCTTCAGTTGCGGTAAGAAACCTGAAATATGTTGATGTCATTTTTTAACAGGTCTTTGCAGCCATCAAACAGCCGAGCGTCTGCGTCGTGCACGTTCCCTCCCAGGGAAAGTTTGTGTGTGTGTGTGCATGCTGGAACAGAACAGCAATGCGTCATTTAAAAAAATATTATTATCAATGTTAAGATCTGCATGAGACACCTTTCTCTGTTTTGCATCCATCTCCATCTTTTCATTCCAACCGGAATGTGTTGTGACTGCACAGAATAAACGAACCCTTTTACAATGACTTCCTGAGAGTTACCCATATGATCTTAAAACCAATAAATGGACCCATATCTAACGGTCTTAAAGGTGGAAGTGTTCATGGCAGACGGTAAAATCCATTTTAATACATGTGTGTCGGGTAAGGACCCAATTGCAGGAGTGAATAAGTTATGACGAAAGCTTAATTTTAGAGAGTATACACAACAGGAAAAACTTGGAGCTCACATGGCGAAATCAAATCTGTGGAACTCAAAGCCATTCGAGGAGAGTGTAGACAGGAACCAAACTAAACCCTACAGGTAGGAAAACCCATCTGGCAACAAGTGAGGGAGTGACTGTGGCTCAAATACTGAAGTAGGTGCAGCAGAGTGGGCACGTGAGAGTGATTGAGCTGTGGCTTACATGAGCACTGAATGACCACATTGGGTGAGTAGTACAGAGCGACAGAGCGGCTGGGTCTCATTTTGGCGGCTGCATCCTTTCGAAAGACCGAGTCAACGTGGCCCGGGTCCTTCAATGGCCGCATAGCCTGAACCGAACTCTTCGAGCCGGTCTGGTCTACGGGGGGATTTCCTGGTTTTCACCAGGTTATACTACACCACCTTGGTTGCCTAGCAACCTGCAGCGCTTGACTGTGAAAGCCTTATAACTCAAAAAAAACTTGTGAAATGCAGATAGAGATATCAATCTTCTTCATATTGAATTTAATTTAGTAAGATATACTTCACCTCCATTATATAGAGCATTATATACAGCATTATAACAATATAATAATATAATGCTGTATATAATATAACAATCAAATCGGGGCCATAATGCATGATGGGATATGCTGGGCCGCATGGGTTGACAAATGCAGCCGCTGAATTGAGTGTATGGGAGCAGAGCTGGGATCATTTTAGCATTTTGTGCTTTCCATCAAGGGTACAGGTAGATACGCTGATTTGCTGAGGTACCAGCTGTGTGGGTGACTGTGTCGGAGGGAAATATATTAATTCATATATGGGCATAACACAATATATATATATATATATATATATATATATATATATATGAATACTAACAACTGATATATTGGTTGAGCCTTTGATGACAAAATATAAACACAAGTTTTTTATCATCTGTTGACTGGAGAGCCTTCATATTTTAAATAATACTCAGTGGAGCTTTGCCTTGTGTTTATTACTCATCCTTAGTATGTTATCTACTGGCCAGTTACACTAAACTTTCAAAGAGATCTGAGTCAGAAGAGTCAGGGGACGAATATGGGCTGCCAAGAGCAACAATATTCACTGTGTTCCTCTAGAGACGTGATGAACTGGTAGGAGACAGAGGTATAAAAGCAGCCGCTGAGTCATGCAGATCCGTTTCTGAATAGTTCAATTTACAAAGCAGTCCAAGTCCTTTAGTGCTGATATCTGGAAAAACACTGGAAACACCAAGAGCTTTGGAGAGCAACTAACAAAATTGAGGGGGCGACATCAAAATTAGATGATGAATCCATTATTGAGCAGGTTGCTCAAGTGAAGGAGCCCCAGAAAGTGACTGCTCAGAAGTTCATAACATCCAGCAGTCATTACACACAAGTTATTTTGTTTGTTATTTTCACACAAAGGAAATGCATGATGTCTGCATGTTATTGGTTGGGCATTTCTACTGCTTCTTTTTTGGAATAAATTTGGCAAGAATCTCACCACACTTTCTCCTCATCCACTCTCAGGCGTTAGAGTCTGCAGAGTCGTACAGTACTTCCTGTTAGTCATGTTTTATCACACCAGCTGCCAAGTTGGAAAGACTTTGCAATAAAGGTTCAAAGTTAAGTTTTAATAACAACTTCATTTTTGAATCGTGCAGAACTTCATTACTAGAAGCGATTTGATTCATAAAAACAAGTTGAGGCTGGTTAAAAATGAAATAGAGTCTTTGGAGGTTGGCTTCTTTGGTCCAGTCATTGTCAATCTGGATTCTCATCAACTGATACACAACCAAAACAAATTACAAAGAAAATCACTCAAGAGTCTGGCTGGTAGATGTGTTTCCATAGTAACTGTGCAGTAAACCTTCTCGGCCTGTGTGATAGTGTATGTTTTTCATCCACAATACCAACATCACAAAATGAAAGTCCACTGTCCAACAGAAAGAAAATGATCACAGGACATGATCAGGACATGTATAATCTAAATACAAAATATTTGAAAATGTACAAAATTATGTTTATTCTTAACCTGTTAAAATGTCAAGCTGTCAAACAAAGAATCAAATCCGTCACACAATGTGAAACTTGTAGTTTTAAACTTCCTTTAGACTCTACAGTTGTGCTCAGCTCTGCAGGGTCGGTGTGTTGCTTTGGTTTTCTGACTGAAGCTCATTATGATTCACCCTCTTATCAGCATAGTTCCGCAAACAGACATTCAAATTGAGCCGCTATCAAACATGGAGGGGCCACAGTGGAAGATGTTCTTCTCAGCTATTTTTGGAGAACGCAGCTAAAAGGAGACTGAACGCTGACAGAAAATGTCTGCAGGAACAACACAGGTTTACAAGATGTTTACATGTTGTCGCTGTTGTTTGTTGGATGTTACTTCACGCACAATAACAAGCATGCAACCTTTTATCGTGTACATGCTTTACTGTATAAAGCAAATCCATGTACGGCTTAAAATTAAAACCTGCTTCCATGAAAAAAGCTGCCACATGTCAGCGATAATGTGATGGTGTTGTACCATGCTGCGGATAAGAGAGTGTGCTAACTACACTAAATGTTTATACCGATGTAACTAGTGTGTTTGTGTTTGTGTTTGTGTGTGTGTGTGTGGGGGGGGAATATTAACGCAGCAGGCACACACTCTTACCCATAACAGCTTTAAGTACAGGAACTCATAATATAAAAGGTCCTCAGGGTCTTTTTAACTGTTACATAATAAATGCAATTTGTGGGATGTGGGAGCACTGAACATTGGATGTGAACCACTGAAATTAAATATTAAAGTGCAGCACGATTTTCTCGCTCCTGCATATTCACTTTGTTCTTTTAGACTGAAAGAAACCTTGAGGATTACAGCAGAACCACACATTGGTCCTTTTTTTCATGCGTCATTTGTTTCTTACTACGTCCGTGTCTTTTTTATGTGCCACTCCAGTGAATTTCAGCTCTAGAGAACAAAAATTCTGCATTTGTTCAGCCTTTTCTTAATTATTCCTCACTCTTCTCAGCTGTTGATCATTTCTGCAATTTCATCCTTCAAAACTTTATGTGTTCTTGCAAAGACATCCCCTGCATTTCAATTGCAAACATTTT